>NC_044000.1:25076520-25094020 GCF_902150065.1 Myripristis murdjan
CTTTACTTTTTTCAATATTTACTAACGACATGCCGTATGTTTTGGAAAAATGTAGTGCCACTTTTTGCAGATGATTCAATTGTTTATTTTGTATCAATTGGCCTGACTGAGTTAAAAAACACACTTCAATCAGAGCCGCAACTATTACTTGACTGGATATGTGAGAATAGATGTGTTTTGAATGTAGCAAAAACCAGAAGTATTGTATTCACTGCTAGACATGCCACTAAAGATGATAATCAGCTGTGGCTACTACTTAAAGGTTCAAATATTGAACAGGTTCAAGAGGTAAAATTGCTGGGTGTCACACTTGATGGACGTTTAACATGGGAGAAACACATTGACAATATTGTCAGGAAAATCGGTAGTGGAATATCATGCATTAGAAGGTGTTCCTCATTTTAAACCCCAGCATCTAGAGTACTAGTGACACAGGCTCTAGTGCTGATTACTGTTCAGTAATATTGTCAGGTGCAGACAAAAAACACCTGTCCAAGCTTCAAGTAGCTCAGAATAAAGTGACAAGGCTTGCACTGAACTGTCCATTGGGTGTGAGGCAGCGTACTGAGTGATTGCATACAAGTCTCTCATGGCTCAGAGTAGAGGACAGGTTGGCATGCAATTTAATGTGTTTCTTTAGGAATATCTGTTATAGCAAACAACCAGTTTGTCTGTACTTGCAAATACATTATGTGAGAGATTATCATAAGTATTCTACCAGGTAAGCTACTAAGGGTCACATGGTTAAACAAAAACCCTGAACAAATTAAATATGCAGATCTGTAATCTATAGGGCCATTACAATATGGCATACGTTACCAACTATGATCACAGAGTACCCAGTAAGGCAAGTTTTAAGAGGCTGCTAAAAAAAAACATATGATGAATAACCCTAATGAGAATGAATTGAACTGAACAACCATGATTGATAAGTTGAGGTGTTGTGATGCTTGTTTTTATTTGACTGTTATTTGTCTTGGAAAGGTTTTTATTAGGATTGTTAACTGTTTTTATTGAGATCTGTAATATGTGATAATTATTGTTTTTTGTTGTGGACCCCAGGAAGAGTAGCTGCTACTTCGGTGGCAGCTAATAGGGATCCAAATAAAGAAATAAAGGTGTTTTCAAACCCCCCCCCACCCCCTCTCTCTCCAGTGGAGGCAGATGGCTGTCCTCCCAGTGGGCTCTACAGGTGTTAGGGTTAGAGTGTACAGAGGCCTGTACTATACTACTACGCTGGATTTCAGCTTAGCGAGGTAACTTTTTTCAAGTTTGAAGGGAAGAAGAAGGAATTCTTCTTGTTTTTTTTTTTTTTTTTTTTTTTTTTTTTACTCATGACTCTACACTGTCCAACCAAAAATTGATCTTGTAGACTGATGTAGTGATTTTTAAAAATATTTTTGAAAATAAATGAGGGGAATTTAATTGAGAGGGTTAAATAAAAGTCTGATAAAATACAGGCCAGCCTCTGGGCTCCTTTAGGTTTCCATTAGTTTTCTCATATTTAGTCTGGGTGTCTGCCCTGAAAAGTCCACATGAGAGTTGATGCCAAATGTTTTACAGTCTTTAAGTGACATTGAAATAATATTTTAACCAGCAGAATCAACACGAGGCGTCAGATGGTTTATAAAATGAAATTTCAAAATCAGTCGAATCAAAGTGACGATTCTGACGAAACTCAAACTGAGGGCAGACCTCCATCAAGGGTTGACCCTCATTGTGAGAGAGGGCCAGTTCCTCTGCAGGAGTGTATGGCTGAGTGGGAGACACGTTCATTTATTGAACGTGTTCAATAACATACAGTACAATACAGTAACATTTGTGTGTACACAAATGTTACTGTAGTCAGATCTACTCGTGCCGTCCTGGTGGAGAAGTAAGATTATAATCGCACTAATTTACGCATTGACACAGTCGGCGATTTTTTCCCAGCATTCCTTGCAACTGCAACTGTGTTGCTTTTTGCCTGGAT
Organism: Myripristis murdjan; assembly: GCF_902150065.1. Classification (NCBI taxonomy): domain Eukaryota; kingdom Metazoa; phylum Chordata; class Actinopteri; order Holocentriformes; family Holocentridae; genus Myripristis; species Myripristis murdjan. The sequence goes on from NC_044000.1 coordinate 25,078,493, forward strand.
GAGGGATTTATATTCCTGGTATTTATTTCAGATTATTGTCTGCTCCTCCGTCGTGAAGTATGTGGCTCGGGTGGATTTTAATCCTTGTCTGCGATTGCAGACAAGGACAGCAAACTCTGCCCTTTTTATGTTAGCGCGCACAGATCTAGATTGGAAAAGCCTGGGTTGAATTAGCGAGTTGATAACCGGCTTTATGGTACCGAAAATCCGGAGTGCGGATGTCTGGTTAAGTGAAGCCAGAAAACTAAGAGAAAGCCCGGCTATGTTAATCCATCTTATGGTACAGGCCCCAGGTGTAAGCTCACCTGTTGTGTCTCTGTCAATCTTCTTGAGAAAACGTTTGATATGATTTGACATAATACAAATAAAAGTGGACTGAAGACTAAAAGATACGATTTTTTTGTATTAAACATGAAAACAAAAAAGTTAAAAGTAAAACAACAGCACAACAACTCAGTCACTGTAGTCACGATCCTCAAGAAAGAGACGATGTCTCACTCTGCTGCTGTTTCACATGTCAGGACCCAGCTATGTTCTGGTTAGATCAGTGTTGTACAGCCAGAACAGAACCTTGTTGGAGCAGAATCAAGTTTCTCCAGCAGGTGGATCCTGGCGTCACAACACACTCTGGTCAGGGTCAGGTGACAGTGTATTCAATATTTAAAAACCTCACATTATTAGTTAAGGTATTAAAGCCTCTGGCGTGATGACGTCACACAGTTAAGTGTAATACCACCTAATCTGTCTGAATGTAGACTCCGACGTGACGTGAATGCAGCGCAGGCCGGAAGTGGAGAGTGAGTCATCTAGTTAATAGACGATCTTGGGCTGCATGTTTCCAGCTCGCGACCGTCGCAGACAGACAGATCGTTGCTGCTAACTGACAGCAGCGCCGGCTCCGTCTACTCCCCGGCGTCTGAGGGCTGCTACGCTAGCGGTGATGCTAAGCTAACGCTAGCTAGCTACGTGTAGAAATATCCGCTAGTGACCGGGTAGTCGGCTCCGTCTATGAACCGGAGTTACACGGACTGAGCTGCTGTTCCGCTGAGCCCAGAGAAAAACAGACAAGACGTTCCGTTCCGTTCCGTTCCAGCAGGTTCGTAGCGACACTGAGCCCAGGTCCAGGAAGTAGACCGCGCCCCGCCGGCTGACAGCACATGGCCTGTTGTCTCTGACAGTTTACCGGCTCACACACACACACACACACACACACACACACACACGCAAAAACACACTCACTCCTCTTCTCTCTCTCTCTCTCTCTCTCTCTCTCTCTCTCTCTGTGTGTGTGTGTGTGTGTGTGTGTGTGTGTGTGTGTGTGAGGGTTCGGTGTCTCTGAGCCGGTGGTTCGGGGTCTCTGCTCTGCTGTGTCCGTGTCAGCTGGTGCAGACTAATACCTGCTTCAGGATACACACACACACACACACACACACACATACATACATTCACACACTATAACCTAACACCACGTGTCTCGCGTGCCTAATGCCTATATATTCATAATCTGAATTCATTGATTAATTCTTATTTAGATGTCAATTCTTTTATATCTTGATCAGCATTTTACATGTAGTATATTTTATTGCTAACAAGACTAATATTTACCGTTTAATATCTTATATAGTATGTTACATCATAACTTATACATATGAATTATCATGTAAGTGAGATACTATATATATATTATATAAGTTATATATTATTGTATGTTATTTTACATCATATACTACTTTACATGATATTGTATAATATCTGAAAGTATTTCAGCTGTCAGGTGTGATCGTCTTCACTCAAACAGAAGCAGAGAAACAGACACTTAGTGCACTTTACTCTTATTAAATGGGATACATTATAATGTAGTGCATCATAACATAATGTCGCATATTGTAACATAATATAGTATGATATGATGTATAATATAATCAAAACCTTAAAGATCCATAAGAGATCTGAGTCACTTTTATAGCTCTTCTCCATTGTCTGTAAGTGGTATTGATCAGGTATTGATCAGGATTCTAGGTTGTTGATGCGATATTGATCAGGGTTCTTGGTTATTGATCAGTGGTCATGGTTACTGCTCAGGTATTGATCAGGTGTTGATCGAGATGTGTGTTGTTGTTTCAGAGCCAGGAGCTGTGTGCTGATTGGCCGGGACGGGGCGGTTTATGGCCTCTGGTGGAGCAGGAGAGCAGGATGTGAGCGCTGTGCGGACGCCGCTCTTCACTGCGAGGCCCAGTCTCTTTGTGCGAGCCAAGTCTGCTGTGTTCCACACTGCTGCTGGCCGCCGTGTCGTCTCGGGATCTGTGGAGGAGAAGAAGAAGAGAGAAGGTGGGCGGCGGCCTCAGTCTGCTGATCCAGGCTCCGCGCCGCCGCCCTGGCACGCTCCCCGCCCCGGGGCTGAGGCGCCGTGTGTCGAGGCCCGACCGCGTCCAGGTGCCGCCTCTGCCTCCTGTGCGATTGGAGACCCCCCGCCTTCCCGTAGATTATGTTGTAGCTCCGCCCCCTTGGCCCGGACCCGGCCTCTGAACATCTGTGTGCGCCCCCTCGCCTCAGGGAAGACCCCTCCTCCTCCTCGTGCCTGCCTCCCTGTGCCTCCGGACGGCGCCGCAGCACCGCCGCCAGCCTCCGTTCCCTCCATCACTGGCAGTCCGCGGTGTTCCTGCAGTGACAGTGATGATCAGGGGCAGGTGGGGCTCAACCTGCCGCGTCATGATGGCTCGACTCGGGCGGAGCTGACATCTCCGAAATCGCTGAGCACAGCACAGCCGGCAGGGGCGGGGCTTTTAGGGAAGAGGAGCCTCCCGCCTCAACGTGGTGCCATCTCGACTGTTTCTTCCTATCCCACCCGCCCCTCTCCACCCAAAAGTCCTGCCCCCACCCCTGCGCCTGCAGACGCCATGCCTACCAACCACTTGCTCCGGGTCGGTCCTGCGGCCACGCCCATCATCACAGCCACTAAAGTGCCTTCCGCTCGTTGTCCAGCCAAGCCGGCGAGCAGCGATGACTTCACCAAACCTTCCTCTTCAGACGCCGACACCTGCCATCTGAAGCAGGAAGCGACTGAGGAAAATGCCACCACCTCTCAGAGCCACTTCACCGCCGTGCCTCGCTCTGTTTCCAAAGAGGAAGTGACCGGAGCCCCGCCGCAGCACCTCGGCAGGAGTCCAGTACTGACCTGGGTGGCGGTGGCGACTCCGAGGCCGGTACAGAATGGAACAAGCGGCGCCACGGAGGCTGAAGAGGAAGTGAGGACGTGGGACGGTGTGGAGGATTTGGTGTCGGAGAGTCTGGGGTCATTTTGTCGGCGGGACCTGGACGGTGTGCGACGAGACGAGACCACGGTCTGCCGCGGAGAGGGAGGAGCTACAGACCAGGTACAGGGAGCACAGTATGTTGGGCCATGGCCAAACCTTTAACATGGGGTTTATTTAATTTGGATTTATTTAGTCTTTATTTTAGCAGGATGTTACGGAAGCCCTAAAGGGCCATACATACATATATTTTATTTCTTCCGTTTTCTCGTGATAACGAGATAATTTCCCTCTGTTTTCCCGTGATAACGAGATAAATTTCCTCCGTTTTCTCGTGATAACGCGATAATTTTCCTCCGTTTTCTCGTGATAACGAGATATTTTCCCTCCGTTTTGAATGAATGAATGAAACGTGATAGGCCTGAGATTTCCATCATACGTGACATGTCATGCTGACTGACGTCTCCTTGGACACATAAAGCAGGGGTCACCAATCACGTGCCATGGAGGGCCGAGAGGCTGCAGGTTTTCATTCCAACCAAGACCTCCACCAGGTGATTTCACTGATTAGCTCCAGGTGATCAGTGAAATCACCTGGTGGAGGTCTTGGTTGGAATGAAAACCTGCAGCCTCTCGGCCCTCCATGGCACATGATTGGTGACCCCTGACATAAAGCATAAAGCTATTTCAGCCTGTGTCAGGCCTTGATTGAACAGATAAGTGATGCAGTGATCAATATTCTCCTGCTCCTCTGATATTGCTACACTGACTGATGTTTCCTGCAATAATTTAATAAGACAATCGCTTTGTTTTCTCGAGATCTCGATTTAATTATCTCGTTATCACGAGAAAACGGAGGAAAATTATCTCGTTATCACGAGAAAACGGAGGAAATTTATCTTGTTATCACGGGAAAACAGAGGAAAATTATCTCGTTATCACGAGAAAACGGAGGAATTATCTCGTTATCACGAGAAAACGGAGGAAATAAAATATATGTTTGTATGGCCCTTTAGGGCTTCCGTAGGATGTGACATCCAGCAAACATGTTTACTCCGGGGTTTAAAATAAAACTTTAACGTGAATTATTTTCCTTTTGATTTGAAGAACAATCAGCTGAAACTGAAGTCTAAGTTCATTTAAATTTATATTTAAATTTCTGGAGTTCCCAGGGTTAGGGTATATATATTTACACTAACATTTAGATTCATATTTATATTTACATGTTGATTTGAGCGACTATGTGTTTGCAGTGTGTGTGTGTGTGTGTGTGTGTGACTGAAGATTAAAACAGGAAGTAGTGAGTTGGTTTGACATGTCCATTTTCAGAGTGAAGGTTTGACTTTGTTGCGCCTCTCGGGTCGTGACGAGCGTCCAGCAACTCGGCGTCACATGACGGACGGGTGATGACAGCATCAGCTGACAGCGTTTGTTTCCTGTTGGTCTGACTCTTTTCCTCCTCCTAGCTTTCAGACTGGCTCCGCCCCTCCTTCCTGGACCCGCCTCCTCTTTGCCTTACATCCTCTGGCCAGCAGGAGGCGGCGGCGGGACAGAAAGACACCGCCGCCTCACAAAACACAACAGGAAGTGTTCAGACCGCAGCAGCCGGCCTGCCGCCCAACACACCAACTGTGCCAACCCACGCCGGCGGAAGCCAGGACCGACCGCCAACCGAGACGCACGGCGCCACAGGTGACCTTTACTCAACTTCCTGCTGACAAAAACTGGTTCAAAATAACATCATCCCCAGTCATACACACACACACACACACACACACACACTCTGACGTGTCTGTTTCTGACTGCAGTCGTGTGCTGACTGTACTCTGTCCACTTCCTGTCCGCCTCGCGTCCACTTCCTGCTGGTTGGCAGCAGGAGAGCTAGGGGGCGGAGCCAAGCAGATGAAAGGGGTTGAAGGTGTGGTTGTGTTTCCTCAGATGTGACTGGCCGTGCTGCGGGACCCTCAGTCGGCTCTGTGACCAATCAGATCTCTGCTTTCCACCTGACGCAGCAGGAGAAGCCCTCCTCCTCCTCACCTTCATCCTCCTCCTCCTCTTCCTCCCCCTCAAAGGAGCGTCTGCTGTCCAGGTGAGTTCAGACAAACTAGCCAATCAGAAGCCATGCAGGTCCTGTCAGGGCTGAGCGATTTGATGTTGGATCTTTATTTTATCTATTTATTTTTAAAATAATTTGTCCCTCAGCTCAAACAACAATTTGCTTTACATCATGAAGACGCCCTGCAGCTGCCAGTGTGTGTGTGCAGGGATTCCTCCAGGATTTATGAAACTGTGGGGGAGGGCTTCAGCATCAGCGTCAACCCAAAGTGATACCTCTTCTCTGAATAGACAAGCTAAGCCAGTGTGCTGCTGTTAGCCAGTGAAAATAGAGCGGAGTGGCAACTCTTCGCTTTGATACACAATCTATGTCAGTGCGCTGCTGTAGCCTGGAAAGTTTCTCTGCCTTTTGTTCTCGCACGGTGCCGGTGCAGGTGTTGGAATGTTTTTTCTTGGTGGTGCAGGTGCAGGTGAAACGACTGGAGGGGTTGTGCCACCCAGATTTGCTTCCCTCCATGTAATTTCCCCAGACATACGCTCATATTGCACACAAAAACAGCATTTCAGTCAAATTATGTCATTATGTAACGATAGTCTGTTAAAAATAGATTCCATTTTATTTAGCTAATTCTGCGATTCCGTCAGCGATTCTGTGATCGCTCAAATTATAGGGCCCTACAATATTAACATTAACGATAACATTAGGGTCGTTTTCACAGGCTTGAACAAAAAAATGGATTAAATATAATCTTGCCTAGGTATCTTTCTCTTGCCCTTTTCTCTCCCTCTGCGAGCGCGCAGCAGCAGAATCAAACAGGCGGGTGATGACTCCGGTGTTCATTTTTCAAAATAAAGTTAATTGCAGTGTAATGTAACATTTCATGATAGTTAAATTATCATTTCAAACTCTGATTATAGTAAGTATATGTGCGCAAATATAGGCTATATATATGTATATGTATATCCATTCATACAATATACTTTAAATTCTTTTTAACATCTGAAAAAAAAAATCATCATTCAAAAGGCGTGGCGGCTTTTATTTTGCCATGGCGGTGCGCCACGATCAATTACATGTAGCGGAAACCTTGTGTGTGTGTGTGTGTGTGTGTGTGTGTGTGTGTGTGTGTGTGTGTGTGTTCAGTCTAGAGTGTGTTGCTATGCAGGTGGATGGAGATGAGGAAGAGTTTCCAAATGAGCTGGAGAATGCCTGCAGTGATGATGGTGAGATGTTACCACACACACACAAACACACACACACACACACGCACCAAGTCCTCTACAGCTCCGCCCCCAGGTGCTGATTGGTTCTTTCGATGTTTTTGTGTTTTCCTCAGATGAGTCTGACGGCTCCACTGTGACCGGCACCTCATCCACAGCATCCATCAGCCTGCTGTATGGGTGAGACACACACACACACTCACACACACACACACACACACACACACACACAGGCACACGTGCACGCACGCACGTGCTCCTCCTCCTCTTCCTTACCCCCTTCTTCTACTCTTCCTCTCCTTCTCAGCTCCTCTTCCTCCTCATGCTCCCCTTCCTCTTCCTTCTCCTCCCCCTTTTCTTCCTCCTGCTTGTCGTCTCTGCAGATTTAGAAAGTTTTTAGCTTTTCCACCTGGAGGCCAAGAGTTGAAGATGAGCCAGTGGAGCTGAAAACAAACAAACAAACAAAAAACAAATGCATCCAATAATGCATCTCACTTCCAACAATCAGAGTCAAAGGCTTTAAAATCCATCAGGTCTGCATCCGTCCCTCCTGCCACACACAAACACCAGCGGCTGCTCGACCAATTAGAATCTGAGAGTCTCGACCAGCCAACCAGAAACCTGCTGCCCTGCTTGTGGTCAGTGTGGCATCACTCTGAGCCTGGGGGGTCGGACGGTGGCCTGGAGGGGCCTGTAGCTCTACAAGCCGGCAGATGTCATTTTTTCTGACATTTAGAAAATATTCAGACTTTGTTACCAAGAGCTGACAGCGTTCAGCATCTTTTAGCTTTCCTTTAGCTGTCAGCGTTGTAAGAATTGTAAAATCAGCTTTTGAATGAGGATAAAACAGCTTTTGCTGCTGCTGATGTTTCTCTGCCAGCCCAGCCTGCAGGTCTCATTCAGGACTGCAGAGGGCGCAGTGATCAGCTGTATCCTCATAGAAAGGCCTTCATTTAACACATTTGTAGGCCTGCTGTTACTATTATTGTTATTATTGTAGGAGATTTTGTAGTTAATATCGTCATTAACAATAATATTGATAATGGTAATAAATCCGTTTGGACTCAGAGATGCACAGTCCATGTCTGATCCAGTTTGAAAAGTAAAATCTGAAATAATGAACACACAGCAAGTAAACAAATACTTTAGTTCTGTAAAAGTTGAAGTTAAAATAGAAATGTTCACATTGGAGCCTTTTTTTGCTGCTCCAGTTGTGAATATAAGAACGGCATACCTGGTGGTGAAAAAGCTTCTGTCTCCTGCGGGACGAGCTGTGTTGTTTCTGGCGTCCTCTGTGGGCGGAGCCTCCTATTGTTCTGGTTGTTGGAGTGAAAGCGGCGGAGCGTGGTGGAAAACTCCACCGCCGCCCAGAGCGATTCTCTGCTCAGACCGGTGGCCGAGCCACTATTGTTCCTGTCGGCTCCCAACAGCTGATTTATGTTAAAACACACACACACACACACACACACACTCCCCTGGCCGAATGTATGTATAGTATAGCATGAAAGCTGGTCAGCTGTCAGAGCCTCACATCTGTTCCTTCGCCTCTTCCTTCCTGTATGACCGTCATGTGAGTTTTTTTTGTTAAAATTTTCTTGTTGATTTTGTTTATCTGATTGTTTTGTTTTGTTTTTGTTATGTTTACAAATAAAGTGGACAGTTTGGTTCAACATGTTTGATTTGAAGTGACCAGATGTTTTATTCTGTGTGAAAGGAAAGTTTGCTCCTGCTGAGTCATCAGATATTGTCAGATGCTGAGTCATCAAATGAAGCCCTTCATGTTGATTTTATTTCCTGATCTTCCTCAGTCTGGATCTGCTGTGATGTGACACAGTTAATGATTATCTTCATTAAAATAAATCCAAAGTCGTAAGGGAAGTGATCAGAGGTTAAACCGTAACACTAGCCCTAACCCTGAACTTTAACCCCTGAACCCTAAAACCTAAACCCTGAACTTTAAGCACTGAACCCTAAAGCCTGAACTTTATACCCTGAACCCTGTGACCTCCTGAGTCTGACCAGCAGCCAAAAACCCCCAGGATTAATTAAATAAAAATTCGAATCATAGAGAAGCTATTCATTTTTCGAAATTATAATCTCTGTTGTGTGTGTGCGTGTGTGTGCGTGTCAGTATCGAGGAGCCCATGTCGGGGGTGGACGAGGATCGGGAGGAGAAACCGGCGCTGGTTCCCAGTTTATTCCCGTTCTTCCCACCAACGCTCTACTTCAGCACTGCTAATGAGAGAGGTCATCACACACACACACACACACACACACACACACACAGACACAGTATGGAGAGCCACAAGGCTAAAGTTTCAAGTATTTTGGTGTCATATTTTTGTGTCCTTTCGGTTTTGTAATGTAGAATTTTTTTTGTTTTTAATAATTTTTTTTTTTAAAAATTGTGGCTTGGGTTATTTTGTGTTTTTGTTTTGATGTTTGGTGTTAGGAGATGTGTTCCACAGGGTTGGAGGAGAGGAAAGTTCCAGCTTGTTTGACATATTCAATGCTTGCCATGTTTTTCAGTCTGGAATTCAGACCAGATTAATTTTGGGGGGTCAAAGGGAACAGAAATATTTGTCTTAAACAGTTTTGTTGGCTTTGAATCCAGACTGTGGAGACAAAATAAACAAACAAAAAAAATCTTGTGAAGTGTATTGAGATATGTCTGATTGCTGGATCAGACATGACATGCATGTCCGTCTGGACACAAAAGTCAATGGTTTGTCCAAGGAGGTCGGAGGCATCCACAGCCGATGACGATGTAAATCTACTGTACAGTTTGTGTTCATGTTTGTTTGTTTGTCGTTTGTTTGTTGTGCGTTGTGTTCATGTTTGTTTGTTTGTTGTGCAGTGGAGCTGCTGCCTCCAGAGCAGAGACGTTTGCTGAAGTGGAAGATGAGCACCGTCACTCCCAACGTGGTCAAACACACCATCGCCAGGTCGCACTTCAAAGTCACCAAGAGTGAGTCACTGCTGACATCACTGCTGACATCACACAGGACTCTGAAAACTGCTCACCGCATCCTCATTTATTTGAACAGCAAAATTTAATGTTGGGATTAGGATCAGAAAAGTTCATGTTGGACTCAGATCATCTTTTGAAAAATGCACAAAAGATCCCTGAAGTTTGTCCCTGTGTGGTTCCTGTAGGAAGCCATGACTGGCTGGGCTGCTGGGGTCACCACATGAAGTCTCCCGGCTTCAAGGCCATCAGAGAATACCAAAAGGTAAGGAACCACTTCCTGTTCCTGCTGAACCACTTCCTGTCTGTTTGTGTTCTACCTGAACCACTTCCTGTCCTTGCTGAACCACTTCCTGTTTTTGTTCCAGTTGAACCACTTCCCCGGCTCCTTTCAGATCGGCAGGAAGGACCGGTTGTGGAGGAACTTGTCGAAGATGCAAGCTCGGTTTGGCAAACGAGAGTTTGGCTTCTTTCCTCGCTCCTTCATCCTTCCTCAGGACATCAAGCTGCTCCGTAAGGCCTGGGAGGACGGCGGCTCTCACCAGAAATGGATCATTAAACCTGTAAGTTCCACTAGCAGCCAGTAACCTCACCAGTTTACATGAAACCATAAAATAAAACAATAGACAATAAAGTAAAAAATTGTGTTGATGGAGGGGCTTGAGCTTCAAGTGAAATCGACTTCAATTCAAACCAGCTATTTCAGCGAAGCACAGATTTTATTTGTGCCGTTAAAGGAAAACCCCTTGAGCGCCTAATCCCCTCTGGAGAGATCACTGCTGCCTTTCTAGAACATTTCTGTTTCAGCTGCTCACTGCACACTGACTGTACTGAACTAAGGCTAATGCTAGCTAACGTTAGCGGACTGTCCAATGTTGAGTGCAGTCAATAATCTGACCCAAACAAACACTGTGACATTCATGGGCTGTTGGACTGCTCAAGGACTGAGGCGACATTGTGCAAGGATGAATTAATAATAAGAAGAATAACAATGACTTTAAATAATAAAACATTTTTCTTTCATGTACGTGCCCAAAATTGACCCCACTGTCACTGTTGCCTCACAACAAAAAGGTCCCGGGTTGAAATTAGGGATGGCTCGATACCACTTTTTCACATCCGATACCGATACCAATACTGCAGCCTTGAGGATCGGCCGATTCCGATACCGATCCGATTCTTTTTGTCCCTTTAAAAGTTGTTAATAATACGTGGATGTAATTTGCTTGATACTGACATCTAAAAACACCACATTCACTGTACAACAACTATTCTGGTCCCCTAAAGAAAGAAGGAAAATATGTGACAACAACTGAACTGAATTGGAAATCTTAATGCATTCATACAGCGAGTTTGAACATTTTTTTTTTTAAGTGCAACACCGCTGCAACGGTGTTGCAGACGGCGTGGGAGAACATTGCTGCTCGGGTCAATACGTAAGTTTAAAAGTAGTCCGTTGCAATCAATAATATTACAGGGGAAAACTGCTTGAATTACTGCTGGCCTATTAATTTATTTCATTTAGGTGACGTGGAACGGTAACGCTCAAAAAGATAATTGTCTGGAAATGCTAAAACATTTATGCGCGGTCTTATAACCATCTCCCGACGAATATTTAATTCTCTGCGCAGTAACACTGCACCTTCATCTACGGGATCGTTGTCGAAAGGACATGCCATGTTTGTGAAAAAAAGTCACCACCTAACTTCTAATGAACTTCTAATAAAGGCCTACTAACTGTTTTTTTTTTTTTTTTTTAAATCATTAGGAAAAAAAAAAAAAAAAAAAAAGTAACAGACGGCAGAACTAATATGTCACGCCAAAACTCGCCTGCTGACTGAATGAATGAGGAAGTTAAATACCGTGTGTGGCTGAAAGAGGGCGGGCACAGAGAGAAACTCGAGGTTTCATGAGAAAAATCTGGTCCCGACCAGGTTAGTTTCATGGACTCTGTTACTGCGGTAACTGACCGAGAGCTTAAGTTACCTCCGTCTGTGAAACAGGCTAGAGTTACCCCTCTTTCTCTGCTTTGAGTTACCTCCCTTTATGAAACGGAAAACTCAGAGTTTCCCTCATTTCTGGGTTAACAGACTCAGAGTTTTCACTAAACCTGCTTTGTGAAACGGACCCAAGATTTGCTGCACCAAAACAAAAACGGTTCGTTTTTCTTTGCACTCGCCTGTAAAAAGTCTCTGTACTCCTTTCCATGATGCTTCTTCAGATGCTTTATTAAGTCCGTTGTGTTAAAACGTCCGGTTTAGCTACCACCCCTTGAGACACTCATATTGCAAACGTTGCGCTTTTGTCCTCCGTAAGGAGGGCACGACAACAGCTCTGCAGGCTTCTGCTCACGTGACGAAAACACAGGCACATGGCAACCATGGCGACAGCTCGTCTGTATTACGGCATGTCGCGCAAAGTGAAGTTGAGGACATATGAGATAGCTTGGGCTTGTGGATCGGATCGGACGGGTTCTAATAAAAAAATCCGATACCCGATCCAGTCATTTTGGCCTGGATCGGACTCGATACCGATCCAGTGGATCGGATCGGACCATCCCTAGTTCAAATCTTGGCCAGGGTAGGGCCTTTCTGTGTGGAGTTTGCATGCGTTTCCTCGGGGTGCTCCGGTTTGCCCCACCATTAAAAACATGTATGCCAGGTTAATTCTTCCGTCAGTGCCCCTGATCAAGGCGCTGGAAATAGAAATGGGTTTGATCCCCAGGTGCTGGATGTCGGCTGCCCACTGCTCCTAATAATTAGGTCGGGTCAAAATATACAGAAAGAATTTTCCTTCGCGGATCAATAAAGGTTAACCCTTAACCCGTAAACTACATTCAAAACAAGGTTCGGTATCGGATTGGAACTCTGGATAAGCTGATACTCACACTGCTGTACTTGGTATCTGCACTGTCAACTCAAACTGCCACCAGTTTGGGGAAATGTTAGGTTAAACTCTAAAAACGCCAAAAAATCCTTCCAGAGTTAATTGTTTTGTTTTTAGTGAGTCATCAAGATTAGATTAGATTACTTTATTGTCATTGTACAGAACAAACAACGAAAATCAGTTGCATTCAAGACCGGACTCTTATTACAGAATAAACAAAAAGGAAAGAATAAATAAATGCACTCATCCATCACTCATTCTTTCATCTACACAGTAGACAGACCATACACTCATCGTGCCAGCGTATGCAATTTAAAAAGGGATAAAATAAGAGGTCACAGTTATTGCACATGTTGTTGTGATGTGTTGCGGGGGTTTGTTTTCAGTTCAGAGTTCATAATGGTGATGGCTTTGGGATAAAAACTGTTCATTAAACGTGTGGTGCGTGTTCTGATGGACCTGTAGCGTTTCTTGGAGGGTAACAGTTCAAACAGGTAGTGGGCAGGGTGAAATTAGTCTTTTAGGATGTTGTGAGTCCGCTGCAGGCAACGGGAGGTGAAGATGCCTTCTAAGGCAGGTAACTGTTGTCCTATGAGGTTTTGTGCTGTTTTTAGGACTCTCTGCAGAAATTTGTCTGCTGCAGAGCTGCTACCAAACCACACCAGGAGTCCATGAGTGAGGACACTCTCAATTGAGCAGCAGTAGAATGACCTTAGGAGCTGCTGGGACAGGTTTATCTTCCTGAGTGTTCTCAGGAAGTACAGTCGCTGTTGGGCCTTTTTGACCAGTGCTGTGGTGTTAACTGTCCATGTGATGTGTGTGCCCAGGAATTTGAAACTGGACACTCTCTCTCTCTCTCCCTCTCCCCATTGATGTACAGTGGCAAATGTACATCCTGCTTTTTCCTGAAGTCAATTATGATTTCTTTTGTTTTTTTGATATTCAGAGTCAGGTTATTGTCTGTGCACCACACTGTCAGCGCCTGTACCTCCTCTCTGTTCGACGACTCCTCGCCTTTGGTAATCAGCCCCACCACAGTCATGTCATCAGCAAATTTGACTATGGTGGTGGAGTTGTGAGATGGTACACAGTCATGATTGTACAGAGAGTAGAGGAAGGGGCTCAGCACGCAGCCTTGTGGGGCTCCTGTGCTGAGTGTCAGAGTGGAGGAGCAGTGGGGGCCCATCCTGACTGACTGTGGCCGGTTTGTCAAGAAGTCCTTAATCCACAGGCAGATGTTGTGTTGTATGCCCAGGTCGGACATCTTGGTGAACAGTCGGCTGGGTAGGATAGTATTAAATGCAGAACTGTAGTCCACGAACAGCAGCCGTGCATATGTCCCCTGTTGCTTCAGGTGGCGCAGTACAGTGTGGAGGACATATGAGATGGTGTCGTCTGTCGATCTGTTTGTTTTGTATGCGTATTGGTGGGGGTCCAGGGTGGGTGGCAGGGCAGCCTTGATGTGTTGCAGTACAGTCTCTCCAGGAACTTCATGATTATAAGTGTCAGTGCTACGGGCCTATAGTCATTAGGAGTTGTTATAGCTGTCTGCTTTGGGACTGGCACGATTGTGGACGTCTTCAGGCAGGTGGGAACAGTGCATTGTTTGAGAGAAAGGTTGAAGATATTAGTGAATACATCACTTAACTCTACAGCAGGACCCGCCCTGGGACACCATCTGGGCCAGCTGCTTTCCGTGTGTTGATTTTACGGAGTGTGCGTCTCACCTCAGCAGACTGGATGATGAGTGCCTGGCTGTTGGTGGCTAGTGCTGGGTCGATGGTCATCACGGCTCTTCTCTCCTCGAAGCGGCCAAAGAACTGGTTGAGCTGCTCTGCCACTGAAGCACTGCTGCTGGTCAGGCTGCAGGTGTTGTTTTGCCTGGTAATGTGACGTATTCCCTGCCATGCCCGACGGGGGTCAGAGTGGTCCTCGATCCTCTGCTTGTGGGCTGCTTTAGCATCCCTGATGCCCTTCTTCAGGTTCGCCCTGGCCTCGCTGTACTGTTGTGTGTCACCTGACCGGAAAGCAGTGTTGTGGGCGCTTAGCAGGAGCTGTACGTCCTTGGTCATCCACAGCTTGCTGTTGGGAAACACGCGGATACGTTTTGTGGTGGTGACATTGTCCATGCAGCGTTTTATGTAGAATAATACAGAGGCGGTGTAGGTGTCAATATTTTCATCCTCAAATATAGTCCAGTCAGTGCAGGAAAAGCAATTGTGCAATTGCTCAGAAGCCCCATCTGGCCACACTTGTACTGCTCTGGCAGTTGGTTTGACTGTGTTAATAACAGGTCTATACACTGGAGTCAGAAACAAGGAGATGTGATCAGATTGACCCAGATGGGGGAGAGGTGATGCCTTAAATCCATGCTTGATGTTGCTGTAGACATGGTCAAGTGTGTTCTTCCATCTCGTGGCACACTGGACATGTTGGTAAAATTTGGGGAGGACAGTCTTTAAGTTGGCTTTGTTGAAATCACCTGCTAGTACAAAAACTCCATCAGGGTGGGCCCGCTGTTGTTTGCTAACGGCAGTTAGCAAGTGGCCCAAGGCTGTTGTGGTGTTAGCATCAGGAGGAATGTAAACAGCAGTGATAATGACGACTGTAAACTCCCGTGGCAGATACAAAGGGCGACATCTTAATGATAAAAACTCCATTTCCGGGGAACAGTAAGTGTCAGTAGTCACAGCGTTTGTACACCAGTTGTTGTTTGTGTAAACGCAAAGCCCCCCTCCTCCACTCTTACCGGAGTCCGATGTCCTGTCGGCTTGGTGTACTGAGCGGCCCGCTAGCGCAACAGCCTCTGCCGGGATAGTTGGGTTGAGCCATGTCTCCGTGATGACCATAACACAGCAGTCCTGGATGTTTTTCTGTTTGGATATGGTGAGCTCCAGCAGCGAACCGATGACAAGCAGTTCATGCCGACTGTATCTAACATATGCTAGTGCATACGTGGCACTCATTAATAAGTAAACTGTCAGTAAACTAATTAAAGAGTACCGATATCTAGAGTGCTGAGCTGCTGCATGTACGTGCGCCGCCATCTTGCCAAATATAAAAGGGCTAGTGTTTCCTGAGCTCAAAGACGACTTGAATTTGCTGTGATTATTCATCCTCATCCTGTTTGTTGTCCCGCAGCCTGCC
>NC_044000.1:25099020-25121520 GCF_902150065.1 Myripristis murdjan
GAATAGTTTAATAACTTAATTTACATAAGTCTAATAATTAATCGGATGTCCCGTCCCGATCTGTCCCGCAGTGTGGTGGTCAGCCTGCAGCGCCGCTCCCTCCCTGATGACGACGAGGACGACAGTTCAGACAGAGAGCTCCGCCCCTCTTCCATCCCACCGCCCTCTCCTGGTGCCGAGTCCAGCAGCAGCAGCTCTTGTCCCAGCCCCGAACCACAAACACGCAGCCTCACCCTGGGATGTCCCGCCCCTCTCTGACGCCTCGCCGTGGAACATCCCACCCCCTCTGATGCCCTCTGGCTCCAGGCCGGGGCAGAGCGTTGGCTCCACCCGGTCGGGTGTGGGAGGTTAACGCCACTCAGGTGTGAGGAGACGAACAGTTTCTGTTAATTAGAGCCAAACTGTGACCCTTCATCCTGAGTTTGAGGGTCCAACAGACACAAACCTGCAGCTCAGACAGGAAGTGAGACAGGAAGTGAGACAGGAACACGTCAGACAGGTCCATTATTTGCTGAGTACGAGCCCACCTGGTGGTGGCCGGGTGCCACCAGGCTAAGGAGAAAACCTTCACAGGAAGCTCAGATTATCAGATTATCTGTTATCAGCATGAAGGACAGACTCGTTAACAAGTTAATTAACATACTAATTAACATACTAATTAACTGTTTAATTTAAGGTGACGTTAGTTAATCTGCAGTACACATGAAAATCCTCTCTGGCTTCTTCACACCTTTCATTACAAAGATGAAACATGATTTCTCTGTGTGTGTGTCTGTACAACACACACACAAACACACAGTGCTTTCCAACACAACACATGATGATGTCACTTCATGCCAGAGTGACCTCAGCTCTCAGACTCTAGAAGTTTTCAAGAAAACCAACACACAGTGAGAGTGAGTGAGAGTGATTCATTCAAACTAACTGAGTCGGTAATAAAGTTTTGACTGTTCAGATTCTAACACAAGAGCTAACATTTGGCTGGCTTTTCCAGGTGTGTGTGTGAGTGTGTGTGTGTGTGTGTGTGTGTGTTAGATAAGAGAAAGGTTTTCCTGCAGTTTATTCCTGCAGTATCTGAATCCTCATGACTCTGGTTGTTTGTTTCCTTCATGATGGCCAAAACAGCACAACAACAACAGTAATCATAATAACAACACTGGCCGAGGTCTGGTTGTTGATTTAATCCAGTAAATCTGGACTTAATCTCATATTTTCCAGCTGCTGCAGAATCTGGTTGGTGTTGTGTTTTTCTGGACTTTCAGCAGTGACTGGACATTAATCTATAAATCTGTGACTCAGTGTGTCTGTGAGGCGTCTGCCGCACGACGGCGCTGCGGTGAAACTGCTGGGCAGAGGCTTACTCTGAATTCATTTACCCTCGAGGCATAAGGACAGTCAGCTGACTTGTTAATGACAGTTGGTTTCCACGGTGATGGTGTCACCAGTCGCTGCTGAGTTTTTCCTCTGAGCTTCTAAACATTTAAACTCAGCAGGTTAAAGAAAACTAAAGTTATTAAAAGTGAAACTTTCATTTCCATGAAGGAGAGGAAAGAAAACGAATAAATCAGTTTACACTTAAGCTTTTAAACAACTTTATTGTTATTATTAACAATAACAGAGATGCCTGTGATTTTTTTTAGACATGATTAAAATTGTAATAATTGTTAAATAAATAGAAGAATTTCTGTCATTTATAGTATTTCAAAAGTTGTCAAGTTCTGATGTTAAAGGGCTGTATTATTTACTGCTCAGGTTCCATTTCACAATAAAAAGTTCAATAAAAAAAAATCTTTGTGATTTTTATTCAACGGGGAAATGGGTCATGTTTTTTTGTTGTTTTAGTGTTTGTATAGAGTTTGTTGTTTTGTTTACATGAATATCTGAGTAAAAAAACACCAATCACATTTAAGGAATAGTTAACCACAGCTATTTTTTTTTTTTTTGTTTATTCATCCTGAATTGTCTTGAATACAGCCCCTCCACCCCCCACCACAAAAAAACCCTAAACTAACCCTCCCCTTCAGTTCCTGTCCGACTCAACATGTGGGCAGAAGAAATATTAATCCTGACATGAAAAACTGATATAACCAGGAAGGAGATGCTTAAATAATAAATGTGATCTGACTCTGAACTAATGACAAGACCCACCTGTTGCCATGGCAACAGCCCATATGTCCATGATGAGTCACTGTAACTGAAATCCGAGGTTAAGATGAGACCTTGAACGCAGCGCCGGCCTCAGTTCTGCTGCAGTATGAAACCTGAGACGTTCAGGGGATCATCTGCTGCGTGTAAACCAGGACACCGGCTCGGGTGACAGAATATAAATAACCTGACATGGAATGAAACCTGAACGTCTCGCAGGGCGCTGTGACCGCAGCACCTTTTCAAAATAAATGTCATAATAATGGTCATGTAATAACCAGCCATTTGACCCCTGAACTATAGACCACCGGCTCTGTGTGACCCGGCTGTGTGACCCAGCTCTATGTGACCCAGTTCTCTGTGACCCGGCTCTGTGTGATCTGGCTCTGTGTCACCCGGTTCTGTGTGACCTGGTTCTATGTCACCCGGCTCTATGTGACCCGGCTCTGTGTGACCCGGCTCTGTGTCATCCGGTTCTGTGTGACCCAGTTCTATGTCACCCGGCTCTCTGTGACCCAGCTCCGTGTGACCTGGCTCTATGTGACCCGGCTCTGTGTGACCCGGCTCTGTGTCATCCGGTTCTGTGTGACCTGGCTCTATGTCACCCGGCTCTCTGTGACCCAGCTCCGTGTGACCTGGCTCTATGTGACCCGGCTCTGTGTGACCCGGCTCTGTGTCATCCGGTTCTGTGTGACCCAGTTCTATGTTACCCGGCTCTATGTGACCCAGTTCTGTGTGACCCGGCAGTGTGTCACCCGGTTCTATGTCACCCAGCTCTGTGTGACCCGGCTCCGTCTCACGCGGCTCTGTGTGACCCGGCTCTGTGTGACCCAGCTCTATGTCACCCATGTCTGGGCTCCAAGACACACTACACACACTACACACACACTACACACACTACACACTAGACACACTACACACACCACACACTACACACACACAACACACTACACACATCACACACTACACACATACTACACATACAGTACACAAACCACACACACTACACACACTACACATACACTACACACACCACACACTACACACATACTACACATACACTACACACTACACACACTACACACAATACGCACTACACACACTACACACACACTGCACACACACTACACACTACACACACAAAGACTCGAAGATCTGGGTCAAAATCGTTCTGATCAAGATCCTCAGAGAGACCAGGCAACATTTACTGAGCCTGACCAGGACAGTGAACGCCCCATGAGCTATTTCTCCTCCCACTGCACACACACACGCACACACACACACACACACACACACACACACACACAGCTCCAGATTTAGCCTGTCTGTCGGCTGAAGTTCAGCAGAGAGACTCCTCAGCTTTCACTCCCCCTTCACCTCCTGCTCCTCCTCCTCCTCCTGCTCCTCCTCCTGCTTCTGCTTCTTCTTCTCTGGCAGACGTGGAGACAGAAGTTACTGGATGTAGTTTTAGTTTTGCTGTCAGCTTCCTGCTCCTCCTCCAGCCATGCAGGTAAGACACACACACACACACACACACCGGTCAGTTCTTTGCTGATTCAAAACCCTAACACACTGGGTCAAACTGAGAGACAGACAGACAGAGAGAGAGACAGACGGACAGAGAGAGAGAAACAGACAGACAGACAGACGGACAGAGAGAGAGAAACAGACAGACAGACAGACGGACAGAGACAGACAGATCAGGACAGAGAACAATACAATGCAATTTCCATACAGAGATGTATAGTAATATTAACAGTGGCACAAATAACAACAACCATGATATTAGTAATAATTAGAGGGTAAGGATGTATAAGGATGGAGAGAGGGGCCACACTGGGGCCACACCAGGAGCCACGCTGGGGCCACACTGGGGCCATACCAGGAGCCATACTGGGGCCACACCAGGAGCCATACTGGGGCCACACCAGGAGCCACGCTGGGGCCACACTGGGGCCACACCAGGAGCCACGCTGGGGCCACACCGGGGCCACACTGGGGCCACACCAGGAGCCACGCTGGGGCCACACTGGGGCCACACCAGGAGCCACGCTGGGGCCACACTGGGGCCACACCAGGAGCCACACTGGGGCCACACCAGGGGCCACACCAGGGGCCATGTGGCCACATTACCGTTACTGATAGCTACCTGGCCAAACTAGCCAGCAGGATAACCATGTTACTGTTGGCGTGCTAATGCTAGATGCTAACTTGGCTAATTAGCCAGCAGGATAACCATGTTACTGTTAGCATGCTAACACATGAACTGCTGACAATCTTTTCAGGTTCAGTTCCCATTTGATGAAGAGGAGGAGGAGGAGCGTGGCCTCGTGATGAAGAGCAAAGGTAAGAGCAGTGTGTGTGTGTGTGTGTGTGTGTTACACTTTTCTGTGTCCTGTCTTCTGTCTTCTGTGAAAAACTTCTCTAAGGTCCTTACCATTTCTCAAGCAGCGGTTACAGAGGTTTTCAATGTGGGGGGTGGGGCTCTGCTGGAGGCGGGGCTCTGCTGGAGGCGGAGCTCTGCTGGAGGCGGGGCTCTGCTGGAGGCGGGGCTCTGCTGGAGGCAGGGCTCAGCACAGGGCGGGGCTCTGCAGAGGGTGGGACTCTGCAGTTTCAGGTGAGGAGGGAGGAGAAGATTTAGAATTCCTGCTTATTAAGATGAAACGTTATCCTGCAGGGAAGATCAGTGACGAAGATTGACTGAATTTATTTCTTCTTCGTAATTACCATATTGACCCGAATAAAAGACGACCCTGATTTTAAGACGACCCCTCTTTTTCAAGACCCTTTTTTGGAAAAATACTTTTTATATGGACATTCTGCCAGGAGCGGACTTACCATTAGGCAAAACTAGGCGGTTGCCTAGGGCCCCATAAAACTCCTCATACACTTATGGTTAATACAGGTATTACTTATTTGCGCACATTAATTATGTTTTTGATTAAAATACTTTTGCTAAAATGCCAGCAGAATGCTTATCGTATTATGTGTGTCTCGGGGCCCCTGTTTTGTGTGTTGTCCTCTCATCTCAGAGGGCCCCATGCCTGCCTTTGCCTTGGGTCCCAAATTTCTTAAATCCGCCACTGCATTCTGCAACACCAGCCCATGCTAGCTTTGAACTCAGTGCGGGGTATGTTGAGCTCTGTGGCAACTTCAGGTGCTTTTTGCTGCATCACAGCCCTCATAACGGGCAGTCCTTCACTACGTTTCTCATTCACAAAATCGCACACCCTCCTGTCAGTCTCGTTGAATCGACCAGTTTTTGGACCACGAAAAGCCCTTCTCTGGCTGTGGGCATTTTTTAGCTCTTCTTTCTGAGACCGCCACCGTCTCACATTGCACTCAGGGCCAGGGTTAAGGGATGTTTATTTACCTTGACAGTTTTGGAGGTAACTTCAGAAAGCGTCCAACTGACAGCCGGAGCCGCATGTCAGCTGGCTGCTACATTCAAGCGGGTGGCGGCGCACACCGGCCGGCCCACCTGATACTGGCCGGTGCCTCGGTCGGCACCGCGCACACCCGGTCAGGTCTGCCGGATCTGACAGGTGCGCGGTGCACACAGACTGCCATATATACCTTTCATCATAAATCAACTTTTGTTTATACGCGGTTGCAGCAGCACCATGGGCAGCAACACAGACAACATGGTTGATTATTGATTGCACGACGCAGCCATTCGCCGGTAATCGCGCTGCGCATTAATCGATTTTGCGGAGGCTGGAAGAAAGTTGCATGATTTACGTTGTATCCACGTTCGCCCGCTGCGTGCGTGACTGTTCATGTGCTCGTGCATGAACGCCCGTACCGTGCTGGAGCACACCCCTTCCAACCCTGTCAGAGCAGGGGAAGTGTGCTGTATTCAAGCACGGAACATATGCAAGTACAATACATGTGTATTTGCTTAGACCCCCAATATAAGACGAGGGCGTTTTTTCAGGGCATTTTCAATGGGAAAAATATCGTCTTATATTCAGATCAATACAGTACTGTCTTTCAACTTATTTGATCTATTTATTCATTATTTGTTCTATTTATTTGTATTTTTACATATTGTTTAATATATACATAATGTTTTTTTAATCTTATGTGAAGCACTGAAATGCCTTGTCTTGTGTGTGTGTGTGTGTGTGTGTCTGTCTGTGTATGTGCACAGACCCAGATCCAGACACGTTTGTTTACATGAACTTCATGAAGACTCACTGCTGCTACGATGCCATACCGACCAGCTCCAAACTGGTCATCTTTGACACTACACTGCAGGTACGCACACACACACACACACACACACACACACACTCACACACACACACACACACACAGAGGCAGGGAGCCTGTTGTTTTCTGTTTATAACTTAAAAGGTGGAACATGCTTCTACCCAAATGAAGGTTGGTGTACAGATGTCACAGTGTTGAAGAAGTCATGCAGCCCTCATCTGGAGACTTTTTTCATAAACCATAAGCGTTTTTATGCACCGCGGGAGTTTTCTTTGTTTGTTCTGGTCAGTGTTTACATCCCACCTCCGGCATAATGGAGGAGTTACAGCACCTCGCTGACCAGATCACAGACATGGAGGAAAAGCATCCAGACTCCCTGCTCATTATTCTTGGGGACTTTTACAGAGCAAACCTCACCCACGAACTACCAAAATACAAGCAACACATGAAATGTCCCACCAGGGACAGGAACACTTTGGACCAGTGTAACACAGTTATAAAGGACGCTTATCGCTCTGTTCCCCGTGCAGCTTTAGGACTCTCCTACAGGCAGAAACTAAAATCTGCTAAGCCTGTAGTGAGGACCGTGAAGAAATGGACAGAGGAGTCAAAGCCGGAGCTACAGGCCTGCTTTGACTGTAACTGATTGGAGTGTTTTTGAAGCTGCAACCACAGATCTCAACAAACTGTCTGACACTGTGACATTATATATCAGCTTTTGTGAGGACATGTGTGTGCAGACCAAGACCTTCTGCACATACAACAACACCAAACCCTGGTTCTTCTCAAAACTGAGGATGCTATGTCAGGCATGGGAGGAGGCCTACAGGAGTGGGGATTGGGACCTGTACAAGCAGGCCAGAAACACTGTGACAAAGGAGATCAAAGTAGCTAAGAGGAGCTACTCTGAAAGACTGAAACACAGCTTATCAACGGCCCTGCGTCAGTGAGTACATTTACATGCACACCATATTCTGGTTCGGGTCAATATTCCGGCTAAGGTAACTGCGCCGCGGCAACTGGAATATTCCGTTTACATGTTACTTGGCATGCCCCCGTGTTTCGGCGTATTCCACTCTCTTACGTAATGCGACACTCAGCCGCGGGGGGCAGCAGCACGCGTATAGGCATTTGGTCTGCTGGAAATACAGGAAATCAGGAAGGCTCCAGGACCTGATAGCGTGTCCCCCTCCTGCCTGAGAGTCTGTGCCGACCAGCTGGCCCCCATCTTCACCTAGATCTTCAACAGATCCCTGGAACTGTGTGAAGTCCCCTCCTGCTTCAAACGCTCTACTATCATCCCAGTCCCAAAGAAGCCCTCCATCACAGGATTGAATGACTACAGGCCTGTTGCCCTGACGTCTGTGGTCATGAAAACCTTTGAGCGCCTGGTACTGAGCCACCTGAAGGACATCGCAGGACCCCTGCTGGACCTCCTGCAGTTTGTCTACTGGGCAAACAGGTTGGTGGATGACACCATCAACATGCTGCACCATGTCCTGCACCACCTGGACTCTGCAGGGACCTACACCAGGATCCTGTTCAGCTCAGCCTTCCAGACCGTTGCCCCCGATCTCCTCCGCCAGAAACTGGCCCAGCTCACTGTGCCAGCCTCCACCTGCCAGTGGATCACTAGCTTCCTGACTGACAGGAGGCAGCAGGTGAAGCTGGGAAACATCACCTCCAGCACCCGGACCACCAGCACTGGCGCTCCCCAGGGGTGTGTTCTCTCCCCACTGCTGTTCACCCTCTACACAAATAACTGCACCTCGGTGGACCCGTCCGTCAAACTCCTGAAGTTTGCAGACGACACAACATCAACGTCATCAGCCTTATCCGAGACGGTGACGAGTCTGCCTACAGACGGGAGGTGGAGCGGCTGGTCCTCTGATGTGGTCAGAACCACCTGGAGCTGAACCCGCTCAAGACCGTGGAGATGACAGTGGACATTAGGAAGAGCCCCTCCACCCTCTCCCCCCTCACCATCCTCAACAGTACAGTGTCTACTGTGGACTCTTTGTGGTTCCTGGGATCCAGGCTTTGTGGTTCCTGGGATCCAGGCTTAGTACTTCGTACTTCCTGTGCAGGCTTAGGAAGTTCAACCTGCCTCTGGAGCTGCTCACACTGTTCTACTCCGCCATCATCCAGTCTGTCCTGTGCACTTCCATCACTGTCTGGTTTGGCTCTGCCACCAAACAGGACAGGAACAGACTACAAAGAACAGTCAGGTCTGCAGAAAGGATTATCGGGACTAACCTCCCCTCCATTCAGGACCTGTACCAGTCCAGGGTCAGGAACAGGGCTAGTAGGATCTCTGCAGACCCCTCTCACCCCGACACAAACTGTTTCAACTTCTCCCCTCTGGTCGGCACTACAGAGCTCTGCGAGAACCACCCGCCACAGGAACAGTTTCTTCCCCCCAGGCTGTTGCTCTGATGAACTCTTAATAGTCACAGAGTGTCGGGTCCATACACACTGCACATCACTGCACATCACTGCACACCATCCTGTATATAGTTGTCATAGAGGTTGGTTTGTTTACTTGTTTATTTTTTCTTGCCCCTTCTGTTTTCTATTTTTTATTTAATTTATGTCAATTTGCACTGTTTACTTTTATTTGCACTGAGAGTTTAAAGTTTACCGGAGTTTACCGGCATACTTAGCCAATAAAGCTCATTCTGATTCTGATAAAATGTGTGTGTGTGCGTGTGTGTCAGGTGAAGAAGGCTTTCTTTGCTCTGGTGGCTAACGGCGTGCGAGCTGCTCCACTATGGGACAGCAAGCTGCAGAGTTTTGTAGGTGAGCTGCACACACACACACACACACACACACACACACACAGACACTGCACAACTCTGTGAAGTTTCTGTTTGCTTGGCAAATTTAAAGCATTTTATGATGAATGACATTTACTTTTTGAAAACTGATAACACTTTATGTTAATGTTGTAATAAACATTAGTTAATAGTTAATAAGCCCACTGTAAGTCCTTTATAAGATACTCATTAGCATTAATAATTGTTAATGCGACTACATAAGTGTATTAGTAACATGATAAACACATTTATTCTTAAACTTTAAGACATTTACAAGCCCTTTGAAGCAACTAGTTAATTCCTATAGACATTAATAAAAGCCTTAAAAGTTTGTTATTTATTATAATAGATGACAAACTTGTCAAATGGGAAAATTTAACTAATTTACCCATTATGTCACTGTTAAACCATAAAAACTTTTAAAGCTTTTTAAAAAAAAAAAGTTTTAAAAGTTTTTTTTTCCTTTAATACGGAAAACCTCCCCAAAAAATTCACGAGCTATAACCTAATTATCAGTCAGAGGACTGTTAACTGGCCTCACCTGGAGGCCCTGAAGGTCTCTTGAAGAAGGAACCACCTGGAGGCTCTGCATTTCAACTCTCCTGTTGGCAGAGACGGAGGAACCTGGAGGAACATCCCACCTGCTCTGAGCCTGACTGGTGCTTTGTTGTTGAACATTATGACCATAACGAGCTCCATGTTGGAACATGAGGCAGATCATCAGTGGACCTGGGATGTGCTGTGACAGTTAGCTAGCTGTCCACCACAGAGTCGCCTCTCGTATCTGCTGCTGGAAATGTCCTGGTCACCGCGGTGATTTCTTTTGCCCTGTTTGAATCAGATGAACGTCTGCATAATGTTGCTTATGTCTTAAAACATCTCAGAGTTAGTAACTCCATGCCAGCTGTGTGAACTTCTTTTTATTTCTTTTTATTTGTGTCTCCCTGTACACTTCCTCTACCTTCTTCCTGTATCCTCTTTGTGTCCACAGACATTATATTGCCACAGGTCTAATGGCAACATGTGGGAACACCTATCAAAACGTCCCCTTTCCTAAGTAGGTTAAACATAACACAACGATAGCTCTTACAGCAATTCAAGTCTACAAGTATAACACACAACATGATATAACACCATAAGACGGCTGTTAACTGTTTGCCCTTGTGCTGTAAGTCTCTCAGGAGGTTTCCTGTGTCTGGCTGATCGTCTCAAAGCTGGTGCAGTTATTGGGAAAGGTGAAAGAGGCTCAGTGACGTCTCACTAACTTGCTTTCCAGACTCTCATGAGTGTCCTCCCACAGTCTCCAGACAGACTCTTCCTGTTTCTTCTGAATACTTATCCGTTCTGTCTTCACCATGCAGGACCTGGGCCCCACTTCGCTGAGAACAGTTGCCTTCCTGGTCCAAGCATCAGGATCATTGATTTCTACAACATCCATTTTGTGAAAAGGTTCCAGTCTGTGCTGCTTTGTCATAGTTCATTCGGTAGCTTAGCAAAGCCAAATAAGGATCACTCTTACCATGGGGCTAGAAGTTGTGTGTTGAAATCCATACTGCTTAGCAAACTCCCTGAATTCAGCAGTTATACTGGGGTTCATTGTCACTCACCACACATTGTGGAATTCCATGTCTAGCAAAAGAAGCTTTTCATGTGGGTGAAACTGTGATGATGTCCTAGGGAGCCGAGCAACCTCATGGTAGTTTGAATAATAGTCTGTGACTAGTCCTTAACATTCAGATGGGACTATCAGTACCCACCTTTTGCCATGGTGCAGATGGTATGTCTGTAATAAGCATCAGCACTTTTGTCTGTTTATAGTGATGTCTGAGACACGTGTCACATTTTCCAATCATGTTTTCAATGTCCATGTTGATGCCTGGCCAGTAAACTGCTTCTCTGGCTCTCCTTTTACATTTCTCCATGCCTAGATGTCCCTCATGAATACGGTGAAGCATGTCCTGGCACATGGACTGAGGTATCAGCATCCTGTTTTGTCTCAGCATGAGACCATTTGCAACACTCAGATCTGCTCATATGGGACAGAAGTGCGGGCAGCTTCCCTTTACTCATCTATTGTGGATATGGTGGACAACTTTCAACAGCACAGGGTCCTTTGCAGGTTCCTGCACAATTTGCTGTACCATCACATCAGATACGGGGAGGGAAGCTGTCCACATGTTGATATGTGTTTCAACATCATCACTTGAGTACCTGACCAGCAGGTCGCTGCTTGGTGCTGGTGCCCTGCACAAAGCATCTGCCAACATCGGTGACATTTGAGGTTTTTCTTAATGATTGAAACCAACAGCTCATGATCAGTTTCAACTGTAACGATTGGCAAACCATATCCATTACTGTGAACCTTTTCACACCCAGACACTAAACCCAGAGTCTCTTTCTCGATTTGGGCAGAGTGGTTACCATTTGTCTCCCTGAGCTTGGAGCAGAACAGCTCCCAAGCCATCTTTTGAGGCATCGGTGGAGATCTCTGTTGCTTTTGAGAGGTCAAAGAACGTGAGCACTGGCCCCGTGGTTAGAGTTTACCTCCATTTCTGCCATTCTTTCTCATGTCGAGCAGTCCATTTGAACTCCATGTTGTGCTGCAGCAACTCTCTGAGACACACTGTCTTAGAAGAAAGATTAGGAATGAATTTACCCAGGAAGTTTATCATTCCCATAGCACAAAGGACTCATTTCTTGCCAGTGGGAAGAGTCATGTCCAGTATGGCTTGCACTTTTGACTGATAAGGTTCCATCTCCTGTGCTGTGAGCTTGTCTCCCAAGAATCTCATTTCTGTGACACCAAACTAACCCTAACCTGCTCACCTGGGCTCTGCAGGATTTTTTGTAGTCTTTAATCATGCTGCTGACATGTAGTTCCTCAGATCATCAAATCATGTATGTACACTGGTGGCCTCCAGACCCTCTATTATAGACTCCATAGCCCTCTAAAAGATCTCTGGCATTGAGATCATGCCAAATGGGAGCCTCAGAAAACAGCAGCGCCCAAACAGTGGGTTGAAGGTGCACTACTTAATGTTCTATGAGTCTAGCTTCAACTGCCAAAGTCCCTGCAATGCATGCAGTTTGCTGAAATATTTGGCAACCTTCATTTCACTGGTCATCTCTTCTTGTGTAGGAATTGAGTAGTGCCCTCTTTTTGTATTCTCATTCAGATCCTTGGTATCTAGGCAGACTCGTAACTCACCATTGGTTTTCTTGGTACATGTGATGGAATTCACCCTCTCAATGACACCCAGTTGTGTCATTCTGTCAAGCTCTTTTTTCAAAAACACTCAGTGCGGTGCTGGCACTCTCCATGGGGGATGCGCTACAGGCTTAGCATCACTCTTGAGCTTGATCTTGTAGGTGTATGGTAATGTCCTGTGTCCTTTGAAAACAGAGAGGAATTATTTTACGATGTCTACAGATCCCTTGCATTGTGTATAGTTCGTCTCTTGGCATTGTTTGTCAAGTGTAATATTTGCACAGTTAACATGATAGACACTCTTAGTCCAGTCCTAGGTCTTCCTTGACTAACAGTGGTCCAATCCATTCATCACTTTTCACTGTACTCCCCGTCTGACCAGTATCACTAAACATCAAGGACCATGCACTGTTGTCATCCTCACGTGGCACCATCTTGATGAAAAACATGTCACTCAAATCATCACTGTCATGATTTTTTTTTTTTTTTTTTGTATCTTTGGAGAAACACATTTTTGCAAAATGATTCTTACATTTGACACATGTTTTCCCAAAAGCAGGACATCATCTCAGTTTGTGCTTCTCACTACATCATTCTAACAGCTCTTTATCCTTGTTTTTGGATCTGCTCCTCTGTTTGCCTTTGACTGACATTTACTGTCTCATCATCTTAGCTTGTTGCTCCCTTAGCAGGCTCATCAAAAGTCACTGGCGTGCTAGCTCAGTGGCCTGGCTTATTTTTATAGCACTTTACAATGTGAGTTCTGTTTCTCATTTGTCCCAAACACTATCCGATCATGAGTCTCTGAGATCACCAAAATCACCCGACTGTGCTTTTAGCTTGAGGCCTATGACAAAGTTACCAAAAAATGTTTGATGAGGCTGTGAGTCTCCTAGAAGTCACTAGAGGTCATTTTCTACAGCGACGTCCAGTTTGACAAAATGCTCTGCCTGCAGTGAAATGGCTGCGATGGGGGCCAACATCATCACACATGAATCAAATGTGGCTCATTGAATCCACAAGGATCTCAGCTTTCCAGTCAAAGCCAACTGATGCAGCTCCAAGACTGTTTAGGCCCCAGTCTGCACAAACACACCATTTTACAACAGGCCAGAAGAACACATGTGGACTGCAGGGTGAACTGCATGGGATTAGCAGAAGGTGGGCATGTCTGCAAAGGGGGGAGCCGTGGCTGCCCAGAGAACCCATTTTCATTCACACATCTGGAGGTCAGAGGTCAAGGGACCCGCTGGAAACAGACATGCTAATTTAATTGACAAACAGACCAGGTGCTCCAGTTTCATCAGGATCTTCTCTCTGGGACTTCCTGAAACCCTCTGACCCACCAGGACGTTAAAGAGTTAAACAGCACTAAAAGTCAAAGTCTCTCTCTCTCTCTATGAATACCACAGGCCACTCGCCCTATTTTTGGTTTGGTCTGTTGGGGCATTTGGCACCGTGCCTCTGTTATTAATACACACACACACACACACACACACACACACATACACGCGCACACATGCACACACACACTCACACTCTGTATCAGTCTGATGTTTTTGAACATTTTAGTCACTGATGTGAATATTTGACTCATAACTGATGAAACATATGTTATTTCCTCTGTGGGTGTGTGTGTGTGTGCGTGTGCGCAGGTATGCTGACAATCACCGACTTCATTAACATCCTCCATCGTTACTACAAATCTCCTCTGGTGAGTTCCTCTTCACTCTCTGTCACTTTCTGTCACTTCCTCTTCTTGAATTTTTTACAACACAAAAACAGAGATAGAGAGTTTTTATTCATTTCAGCGGCTGATCAGTGATCTATCTATCTATCTATCTATATAGATATATAAATATATATAGATATAGATATATATAGCAAGAGAGAGAGAGAGAGAGAGAAAGAGAGAGAGAGAGAGAGAGAGAGAGAGAGAGAGAGAGAGAGAGAGAGAGATCTTGCTTGGTTACAAGATGAACATAATAATAAAGAGCAGTGCCAGAGAAGGCTGGAAGCCAAGAGCAAGACAACACAGAGAGAAATTAGCCAGCTAGCAGAACTAAGGAAAGGTGTGGTGACTGAAAAAGAAAAACAACAAACTATCCATACCTGACGCATAGGACACCGCCAAACAAAGACTCACAGCCTTGGCTACCCACCTGACCACAACCACTACCAAACACCTCCACAGAGTGAGGCAGGTCCTGAAGAGCCAGCTCATTGGACAGAACAAGATCTGAGCCATCAACACCTACGCACTGCTGGTGATCAGACACCCTGCTGGTATAACATCCTGACCACAGGGGGAGCTAGAGGCCACTGATATCAAGACAGGGAAGCTCCTCACGATGCACCGTGAGGCTGCACACTGAGAGGAAGGAGGAGGCGAGGACTGGTGAGGGTCAGAGCCACCATCCAGGATGAAACAAAGATCCAGGAATACATGAGGAAGACGGCTGATGGATGATGCTATGCGCTCTCCGCAGGCACTGCTTGTGCTAAATGGACCCGATGGCAGGGAGTGGAGTACCGGTGATGCGCTGGGCAGTTTTAACCACATCACAGCAGGGGGTGCCATGCTGGCAGGTACAGCAGACATGGAGCGCCATAACCAAGCAGCTGGCAGAGTGAACAGGAACATCTGCACCGACGTCCCTGGGCCAACATGGAAGACGCCTCCAAAGCTGGTGGAGAACCACAGAGCCCAGATCCTGTGGGACGTCCAGATCCAGATGGATCAGCTGGTTGCAGATCAACCAGACATGGTGCTGGTCCACAAACAGCAGAAGAAGGCAGCAGTGAGAGATACAGTGATGCCGAGTGACTGCAACATCAAAAAGAAGGAACACGAGGAACCCAGCCTGAAGTAGACACAAGACAGCCCAAAGAGGCGCAGAGGGAAATTTATATATATATACAGTAGCTTGGTTCCCACTCCATCTGGCTCCAGTTTGGCTCCAGTTTGGTTCCTGGTTCCAGTTTGTATGCAGTTATTGATTATATCTGATGTTGTTTTATTCAGGTTCAGATTTACGAGCTGGAGGAGCACAAGATCGAGACGTGGAGAGGTACAAGAAATATTTACACTGCAGCTTGACAGTTTGATTAGATAAACAAATCAACCTTTGTTTTATATGAAAGTAATGTACAGGGGATGATAGTCTGTTTCCTCCTGCAGAAATCTACTTGGAGTATTCTGTCAAGAGCCTGATCAGCATCACACCTGACGCCAGGTGAGCCACTGTCTGCCAACCAATCAACCAATCAGTCTGCTCAGTACATGGAAAAATAAAAATAAAAAATAACTAATATGAACATTTTATATTTAATGATTTAAACATTCACAGTTTAACAGTTTAGTTGTACATTTTAGCATTATAATCTGTTAATAATCTGTTTTCATCTATGTTATGTTAATAATCTCTTTAATCTGTTTCATGTTAATAATCTGTGTTGATTTGTTGATAATCTGGCCCCGCCAGTCTGTTCGAGGCGATCTATTCCTTGTTGAAGAACAAAATCCACCGGCTACCCGTCATCGACCCCGAGAGCGGGAACGTCCTGCACATCCTGACACACAAACGCATCCTCAAGTTCCTGCACATCTTCGTGAGTCTCTCTGTCTCTCTCTCTCTCTCTCTCTCTCACACACACACACACACACACACACACACACATGAATCTTGACTCTGAGTCTCAAAGTTTTAAACGAGATGCAAACATGAAGCTCTTTACAATTTCCTTTCATGTTGAATGAATTCTGTCCTGTGCGGTCCGGTCCTGTCCTGTCCTGTCCTGTCCTGTCCTGTTCCTCTCTGTCCTGTCATGTGCAATTGTGGCAGTTTCCCCTGCCACTGGTAACACACCACACCATCACTCATTCCACATGCAACATGTTAGCCAGGTAGCATGCTACTGATAGTTAGGTGGGTGCACACACTGAGCTACATTTACCAACAGAGCTATGTTTCCTGTGCTATTTTCCCCATAAAGTTTACCAGAAACACACACAAACACACGAGTGAGGTTTTGAGTTAACTCGTTATTATTTAAAGATTGCAGATCATGTGTTTTGAGTTATGTTTGTATCTAATTATGTTTCTCGTTCTTACCGCAGTGCTTACTGGTTCTGGGCAGTGACAAAGGACCCGAGCATAGTTTCAGGCAGTCTTTCGTAGTGCCTGAGTAGCAAGTAGGGAGCATGCTCAGTCCACTCATGCTGCACCATACCAGCTAATGGGAGTATTAAAGTGGGCTTGTAACTTCTACATGGTATCATGTTGATGTGATGACAGCTTTAATGTGGTAAAAACATGTATGTAGTCTTGAAAATGTTTTCCAGTCTGAAAATAATCTGTGTGGTTGAATTGATCACTTAATTATTCAATTAAAGATGGTATTGTCCAGTGGGAGGGGCCTAACCTTTAAATGGAGGGGATCTACACTGCCCAGTCAGTGAAGGGCTGTGGTGCTGTGCAGACCTTATGGTACTCTGGCCAGTGTTTTGTAAATATTTTTCTGCTGCATTTTTGCTTTATTATTTGCTGGATTGTCTTTAAAAGGCAATAAAACATTTAATTTTTTTTTTTTTCATCAAATGGACTTTGTCTTGCTTGTTTACATTTTTCGGGGTTAAACTACACCTTTTTCAGTCAGCCTTTCGGCAAACTACCCTCACTCAAGGTCAGAGTGTGACAGCGGTCCTGTCCTGTCCTGTTCTGTTCTGTTCTGTTTTCTGCGGCTACAGGGTTCAATGATCCCAAAGCCGAGGTTCCTGCAGAGGCGAATGTGCGAGGTGGCGATTGGGACGTTCCGACAGGTCGCCACAGTGCAGGAGTCTGCATCGGTGTACGACGCGCTGACCATCTTCGTGGAGAGAAGAGTGTCTGCTCTGCCTGTTGTCAATGAGGAAGGTGAGCCAGAGACTGATCTCTGACCTCCGACCTCTGACCTCCAACCTCTGAGATCTGACCTCTGAAATCTGACCTCTGACCCCTGTGGGCAGCGGGCACGTTGAACGTTCCTCCTCTTTTATGTGACCAGAAGCCAGTGGAACCACGATGGAACAAGATGATTCGATATAAAATCTGGTTCCTCTTCTGCAGAGTCTGTAGAAACAGGAAATACTAATAACATTAAAACTGTTCAATAAATGTAACTTTGGATTTATAATTCTATAAACATTAAATATTAGATGATTAAATATTAAACGTTACATAATAAATAACAAATAGTGCACAATCATCTGCATACAATTTGATATTTAACATTGATTTTGTTTCTAAATGTAACAACAACAACAACAACAATAACAATAATAATAATAACATCCACCACCTAATTCAGGGGGTAGTTTTCCGTTATGATCGGTTGCATATATCCTGGTGACAGACCTGGTGGCCATGTTGGAGGTCTTCAGTTCTGTGAACAGACCTGATCACTTCATCACTGATCAGTCTTGTTGATTTTGTGTTTAGTTGTCAGCTTGTTAGCTAGCTAACCAGAGCATCTCCTCAGCTAACATCACTAGCTTCAGACAGACAGGAAGTGAGTTCAGACAGACAGGAGGTCGGTTGATTTTAATGTTTTGTGTGTTTCTACAGGTAAAGTGGTGGCGCTGTACTCCAGGTTTGATGTCATTGTAAGTTTTCTCACTTCCTGCTTTAAAATGTTGAGCGGGGCTGATGGGAAATGTCGGGATGTCACTGGTACTATGACTTTGTTAATAAAGTTGTTGTTGTTGCGGTGAAGAACCTGGCGGCGCAGAAGAACTACAACAACCTGAACATGACGATGCGGGAGGTCATCGACTCCAGAGCGTGCTGCGTGGAGGGCGTCCTGAAGTGCTACGGCCACGAGACGCTGGAGACCGTCATCGACCGCATCGCCCAGGCCGAGGTACTGTCACTGTTCACCATGTGTACAATTATTTCTCACGCTCATCTTGTATTATTATCAGTCTGTTATCATGATGTGGCAGACACAGGTGGAATATTTTACAGTTTTTTTAAACACACATGCACACACACCGTCTGGCTCATTCTCAGTGTTTAGATATTCTTTATTCAGGGTTGAAAGTGTTTCCAAGTTGCTTTGGTTTTTATTTCTAGTATTTATCATCTGTTTGGGAATTTAGTTTAAATTATGATTCTGAGCTGATTCTGATTCTGCAGTGTCTCAACTGGATATTTGTCCCAGTTTTTAAAATCACTTGCTTTGTTTTTGGTTCCCAAAATTCACTGCCATATAGTGGTATTAGTTTAATCATTGATTTTGAAGTACACTATATTTTATGTTAATTTTCTTATGAGGGTTAGAACTTCAGTGCACTCGCAGCCTGTTGACTTTTACAAGATGCCGAAGTCATTATAATCTGCTGTTTGTTCAGGAGATTTTTCTCCAGCTGTGAAGTTGTTTTTTCTGCAGATTGGTTTTGGGGATTTTTCCACAGGTTTTTCTAGGTCTGACAGAAGTCATTTAGGATATTCAGTTGCTCCTGTAAACCGTCTTCTGAGGTTGACAGGACGCAGTCTTCTGCATACAAAAGACTTTTAACTTGTAGTTCAGGAGGAAGACAGCATGGGCATGAGATTTAGCTAATCTTAGAGCAAAGTCATTAAGAAGCGTAGATCAGATCATCAGCTGCATTTGTCCCAGGGTTTGGGTTTTTCCAAGCTGATACTGTGGGGGCTGGACTGTCAAATAATAAATTTGAAATTATTTCGCCGTAATTACTCTATTATTGTTTAATATTTTCACTGTCTTATAAAATTAACGTATATCAGTGTGAACGGATTTCTAAAGAAAAAAAAAAACGAAGGGTTGGGGTGGTCCATACTTGTGACCCAACTCTCTGATCTGGTTTTTCTCTCTCTCTCTCTCTCTCTCTCTCTCTCTCTCTCTCTCTCTGTCATCATGTCTCCTTTCCTCTTCATCCTCTCCTTTTCCTCGGACAGGTCCATCGTCTGGTGTTGGTTGACCTTGATGATGTGGTGAGGGGGATCGTCTCTCTGTCGGACCTCCTGCAGGCGCTGGTCCTCACCCCTGCAGGTATCGATGCACTTTTCTCCTAACTCCACCCCTCCGTCCATCCCTCGCTCCCTCTCCATCCCCGGGGTGTTCATCTGTCTGCCTGCCTCGCCCACCTCCTCATCCTCTGAGGCGTCGACGCTTCTCCTTTGTGCTCCTGTCATCCAGCTCCTCGTCATCTGAACTTTGAGAGACTCCTCCTTCTCCTCCTGCTCTTACGATTCCCTGACTACCTGACCTTCGCCTGTTTTTTGTTTTTTAAAACCTGCTGATGCCTAAAGCCGTCCACCAACCTCCACCTGCCTCCTCTTCTCTGAGAACCAAAGTCTGTTTCCCTCCACCTTGAACTCTCCTTGTTAAACCTCCTGCTTCTCCAAAACCAAACAGCTGCCTTTCCGCCTTCCCTGAAAGTTTGTAGTCCCACCCATCGACCAGCAACTTCCCGTGGAACTTCCTCTGAAAACTTCTGTTTAAACCAAACAACTAGCCAGCTCCTCTGCAGCCTCCCACTACTCAGCCAGCCTCCTCCTCCTCTTCCTCCTCCTCCTCCTCCTCCCTACCTTTGAAACATTGTGCTCCCACCTTCTCCTTCTGCTGCCACCAGTCTGCCTGTAATGTCACTTCCTCCTTTGAAACCCACTGCCCAGCTCCTTCTCCCAAATCTCCTGCACAGCCTCATCAACACTTTTTAGTCTGTTCCCCTTGCCCCCCACCCCCACCCTCCCAACCCCCCCGGCCCCCTGGCTCCTCATGGCCCCTCCTGCCCCCCCCATCCCAGCCCTCCTGGCACCCCTCAGGCCCCCTGAATCCCCCCCAGGTAGGCTTCCTGTCTGACCGTCCTGTCTCTGCTCCTCCAGGCCTGTGTCGCCTCTTGTCACTCTTCTGTAGCTTCTCCCAGGGTTTTTAGGGGAAGGGGAATGAGATTTGATCTTGAATTATTTCAGGAAAATTTTGAAAGAAAATGTTTAGTTTGGGACAGAACACGTTTGTGTTTTTTTCCAACACAATATTCAAAGTAACATAATGCTGTTCTAATCTACATAGGCTGGCAGTTCAGGATTCATCGAGAGACTACAGGTTTTCATTCTGAATGTTTCACTTATTTCTCTGGCAGACTCTCAGTCCTCGAGGTTCAGGTCTTCACGGGTCCAAAAAAATCAAACCCAAATGCAAGGACCCCGTCCAGTTCAGGTCCAAAACACAAACTTGGACCTATTAGGACCCAGGGGAACCCTGTATCTGTGGAAAGCTTATAACTCAAACGTTTATGATATTTTCATTCATATATGGACCCTCACAGGACCCGACCCAGTCAGACCCGACCCAGTCAGACGTGACCCAGTCAGACACAGCCCATTCAGACATGACCCAGTTAGATCCAGGTTGGGTGGGTTTGGGTCAGTTGGGAGGGTTGTGTGGGGTTGAGCCTCAGTGTCTTGCTCAAGGGAATCACTGGTCTGCTGACCAGTTGTGTTGAAAATGAACACAAACAGGTCATTCCCAAACTAGAAAGGTGAACATGTAGAAGAAGCCGCTTGTTTTAAAGGAAGTGGCGTTCCTCCCTCTCTGGGGTTGCTACAGTTTGTTGTTGTTGTTGACGGGTTTGTGTTCCTGCTTCAGTCTCAATCTGTTTCCTGTTTCATTGATCGATGGATTGAAGATGCATTTCGGGTCCTTTCTGCTGCTTGCTGATTCTTGACAGCATGTTGTTGTTGTTTTCAGATTTACACACAAAAATAATAATATCAGCTTAATTTTGGTAATCACACGTACAGATTTGGGGCGGATGAACAGTGAGCGGCTCGGTCAGTTTCTGTCCATCAAACTACATTAAAGACAAATCCACTGGAAACTGGAACCAGATTATCAGAGATGAGGCCCCGCCCACTCGCTGCTGTCCCGCTGTCTGTCAGCCAGAGAGGCGGAGTCTGACTGATTTTCATATCAGATGTCATGTCAATCAAAATTATGATACTGGTTATTGATAAATTCTGAATATTGGCCTGATGATTAGTCAGGACTGGATAAGCAGGACTAGCATTAACAGCAAACACACCCAGGATGCATCAGGATGTGATCAATCAATCAGACACACACACACACACACACACACACACACACACACACACACACATACACACAAAACCTCTGTTGGCTCATGAGAGAGATGGTCAGACTCTGGCGACGTTCTTAAATTGGTAAAATGCATTTTTATATGTTATATGTCTGATATGTGCTTCAAAACAGAGATCAGAGACTCCAAGGTTTTTCATTTGCTGACACAGTTTTAATGCCAGTGTCTACAGTTTTGTCTTGAGTTTCTGCCTCTGAGCTTCAGGACCAATCATTAAGAGCTGGGTTTTGTCCTGGTTGAGCTGTAGAGAGTTTTCTGCCGTCCATGACTCGATATCTAAACTAGTTAAAAAGAGCATCAGTTGGCTCTGGATGGTCAGGAGACACAGCGACATAGAGCATAGACCTAAACTTGAACCTTGTGGGATGCTGCATTCCATCTTATAGCTTTTTGATGAACATTCTTCAATTGTTGCGTAAAACTCTCTGTTGGTAAGATTGGATTTAAACCAGTTAAAACCAGTCCCTGAACCAGGCTGTGAAGTCTGTCTAAGGTCCAGCAGCAATTTGAATTAAAATAAAAATTTCACTCATGGCAGAAAACTCCTTTCTACGAGTTGTGAATCGAACCTGAATCATCAAAGTGGTGAATATGTTGGAAATGTATAAATATTAATTCATTTTCTGTTTTATGGAATTAGGAAATGCTGCATTTGCTTTGACTAAGACTAAATGTGGCCAATGACATTAGTTTAAATCCTCGGAAGATATTGGAGCCTGGAGACATTTTGACTGTTGCAGGTTGTGGACTTTGTTGTTTGCTGATTTAAAAAAATGTAAAAGACTCACCCACTTTAACATGAAATTTTCACAACATGAGGGTTAAAGATTCTCTTAATGAGGGAAAATTGAAAGTTCTCTTAATGATTTTTTTTTATTTCAGACATTTCATGAACTTGCTCTTAAGGTTTATTCTCTTGTTGAACCATACACATTTAGAAAGAGAAAATT
>NC_044000.1:25126520-25139020 GCF_902150065.1 Myripristis murdjan
CATTCAACCGGGTGGCGGCGCACACAGTGCGGTGCTGCGGCTGGCCCACCTGATGCCGGCCGGTGCCTCGGTCAGGTCTGCCGGATCTGACAGGTGCGGCACACACAGACTGCCATATATACCTTTCATCATAAATCAACTTTTGTTTATACGCGGTTGCAGCAGCACCATGGACAGCGACACAGACAACATGGTTGATTATTGATTGCGCAACGCGGCCATTCGCCGGTAATCGCGCTGCGCATTAAACGATTTTGCGGAGGCAGGAGGAAAGTTGCATGATTTACGTTGTATCCACGTTCGCGCTGCGTGCGTGACCGTGCATGTGCTCGTGCATGAACGCCCGTACCGTGCTGGAGCACACCCCTTCCAACTGTGCCAGAGCAGGGGAAGTGTGCTGTATTCAAGCACGGAACATATGCAAGTACAATACATGTGTATTTGCTTAGACCCCCAATATTAGACGAGGGCGTTTTTTTCAGGGCATTTTCAATGGAAAAAATATCGTCTTATATTCAGATCAATACGGTAATAACAGTAACTAGTTAAACCTGAATTACAGTCTCTAACCTTCCATCAGAGCAGCTCCTCTCTATGCTAACTCTGAACATCTTAATTCATAACTAACACAACAGAAGAAAGGATAATTATATCCAGTTAACTACAAAGATTAGATTAGAATAATAATCAGGTTACAATAATCAGATTACAGCAATAATGTGTTTTAGAATGGGAACCAAACTCAGAGTAACAGGCTGATTTGTAGTTAAAAACTTTTGTGTGTGAAAGAAATCCTGCAGCACGAGGAGCTGATACGTTAAGAATGAAGAATTTGTTCATCAATACATCAATAAACAACTAATTAAAAACCAGCGGTACCTTCGAATAAACAGCTGCTGGGTGCACATGAGGAAATCAGCCCGATGGGGGCGCTAACGAAACGTTAAACACAACATCATATTCTAAAAGTGTTTAAACTGATCAGAGAAGATCAACTTTATTGATCCTTGATGAGAAACAGGATCAATAACTTAAAAACAAAAAGTAATAAGAGGCAGAAATGAAAAATAAAATTGATATTCAGGATGTTTGGACAAACCATCAGACCAGAGGTTTTCAAAGTGGGGAGCAGGGCCCCCAGGTTCCCTTTAGGGCCCCCCGTTGCCCTCGTGCAGGCCACCCCTGAAGGCTTCCCAGTGTGGCCCTGTGGGCTCCCTGAGGACCCCCTGTGTGGCCCTGTGGGTCCCCTGAGGGCCCCCGTGTGGCCCCCTGAGGGCCCCCCTGTGTGGCCCCCTGAGGGCCCCCCTGTGTCGCCCCCTGAGGGCTTCCCTGTGTGATTGATTGATTGATTGATCGACTGACTGACAGTTTTCTTCCTCTGTGAGCAGGAAGGCCAAAGGCATGTTTGGCCTAAAGGTGAAGAAGAAGAAGAAGAAGGTCACCACCAGCCTGGTGCTGGAAAACAGAGGAGCTGTAGGTGAGGCCTGGAACACACACACACACACACACACACACACACGGTAATGAGGAGTGCTTCATCTCTGTGGTCAGACGTCCCCTTTTCAAATAGGAAGTGATGTCACAGTCAAACACCTGTCTAGTCTTCATTTTTATTCTTTGTCTATTTTTATTATTTATTTTTTCATTCTTTATTCTTTAATCTTTGTTGGGATGCAGCTTCCACAAAGTGAGTAAAAAAACAAACAACCAGAACAGAAACTATAATTAGACAGGAAACTGAAAGAAAACTTGCACTTCAAAATAAAATAAGAATGAAACTAAACACCAAAACAACTGAGAAAAAAAATCAGAAACCCTACACATGTA
The DNA here is from genome assembly GCF_902150065.1 of Myripristis murdjan. Classification (NCBI taxonomy): domain Eukaryota; kingdom Metazoa; phylum Chordata; class Actinopteri; order Holocentriformes; family Holocentridae; genus Myripristis; species Myripristis murdjan. The sequence goes on from NC_044000.1 coordinate 25,128,348, forward strand.
AAAGGATGTGTTTATTAAGAACTTGATTCATTACATCTTATTTTCTGTTCTGAGGCAGCGAAGCAGCAGATGTTTGTCTGTTTTCATGGTAAAACTTCAAAGACTAGATTTATATTAATGTTTATATTAATTTATATTAACTCTTTGACTCCTGAGCAAATTGGCTGGATTTCTTTCATAAACATGAGGAAAAAGGTTATAATTATTCTGATTTTGTAATTAATTCATATATATTCATATTTTCTTTTTTCAGGATTTTTTTGTAACCTTATACTTTTTTTTTTTTTTTTTTGCAAATATCTAGGTTATTTCTTGTCAAGTTGCTCATTGCCTTTTTCCCATGAAATCAAAGAAAGAAAGAAATCGAGCTGATCTGCTCAGGACTCAAAACTGTTCATTCATTCATTCATTCATTTTTGGCTGCTTTTCCGGAAACCAGGTCATAATCAGAATCAGAATCAGAATCAGAATCAGACAACTTTATTTATCCCCAAGGGGAAATTCAGTTTATCGGTGTACCCAGACAATGCATAAAAAAGAAAGAAACAGACAAACAGACCCATACCAGTAAGAGACTGTCAGTATATGGCACAGATTCACATAGGCACATTAGTGATGAACCATAAATATGTGAAAAATAAATAAATACATAACAAATAAATAAATACAAATAGTAGCAGCAGTGTAGCCTCAACAGGCCCCTCGATGCACAGTACGCAGCATTGTGAGCTTGATGCAGTCAAACAAGCTCCAAGAGTGTGGAGTACATTATTTATTCACTCCACATACTACCATTGAGGCTCAGCAGCCTCATGGCAGAAGGAATGAAAGATTTTGACAGACGATTTGTCTTCACAAGTGGCACTGCAAACCGATGGCCTGAAGGCGTTAAGATGAAGTCGGAGGACGGGATATGGTCAGGTAGGGAAACTATTCCCCTTGCTGTTTTGACCACCTGCCTCTCCCACAAGGAACACAAGTCTCTTTGGCGGTGCCACTTATCTTGGAACAAACCCTCACAATATTGTAGAGGCGGTTCTTGTCCTTGACAGAGAGGCCCCCAAACCAACGAATAAAAGAAAACATTAAGATGCTTTCAATAAAAGAAAGCATCTTAACGTTTTCTTTTATGTCGCAGTGTCAGCAGGCTGAGGAGGTCCACCCAGACCGTTCTTTTCAGGGCCACCAGTTTCTCCTGACATAGTCTCCCCCAGCGTGTCCTGGGTTACCCGGGGTCTCCTCCCAGATGGTCGTACCTGGAACATCTGAACACCTCCACCGGGAGGAACACCTCCACCGGGAGGAGGCCAGGAGGCATCCTGACTAGATGCCTGAACAACCTCAATGGATCCTTCCAATGTGAAGGAGCAGCAGCTCGACTCCGAGCTCTTCCCTGATGTCCAAGCCACTCCTCCAATCCCCATTCCCGCTACTTGTACCCGTGACCTCGTTCTTTCAGTCTCCACCCGGAGCTTGTGACCTCAGGTGAGAGTTGGATCAAAGATCGTCTGGTAAATCGGAACCTCTCCTTCTGGCTCAGCTCTTTCTTCACCACGACTGGACACCCTCCACCCCTCTCACTGAGGTTAGACAGGGACCGGATGGCCAAGAGCAGCACACCCGGTACCCCGTACTCCAGCAGCGCCCCCCACAGGACCCTCTGGGGGACATGATCGTAAGCCTTCTCCAAATGCACAAGCACATGAGGACTGGAGTGTCAAACTCCCATGATCTGTGCGAGGATGAAGAGCTGGTCCACTGTTCCACGGCCAGGACGGAACCCACATTGTTCCTCTTGAATCTGAGGTTTGACAATCGGCAGGTGAACTGGAAGGTTCCAGAAGGTTAGCTGTGGTGAAGTGGGCGAGCAGTTGTGGGCCGGTGACGTGTTGTGTCAAAAATACAGACATGACATGATATCTGACAACCTTGTCGATTTTCCATCAGAGATGTGACATTACTCTGTCGTATTCTCCATGTGTTGTCTGAGGTGAAGAGCGCAGTTTGCTTCAAAAATATTTTTCTAACTTCAGAAGAACTGAAACAGTTTTAACATCAGTAAGTTCCAGGTCTGTGTGTGTGTGTGTGTGTGTGTGTGTGTGTGTGTGTGTGTGTGTGTGTGTGTGTGCAGACAGCGATGCAGACGTCAGTCCAGACCGCTCTTCTCTGCTGGATGGAGCAAACTCTGAGGACCAATCAGGAGCCTCTGCTGTCAGATCCAGAATCAAACCACAGAACAAGAGGTAAGCCCCCCAGACAATGCTGTGATAGGACACGCCCCTTTTGGGCCTCCTCATCACTCCCTGTGTTTCCCTTAATGAGATGATGTGATTCATTATCAAATAAAAAATAAAATGATTGGTGACAATGTTTGAGTGGTTTGAGCGTGTCATTAAACCTGTTGAACCTCCTCAGAGCCAAACTGGAGACTCGGGTTCAGGAGACTGAGAGCCGACCGCAGAGCTTCCAGGTGAGCGCACCCCTAACCCCACCACAGATTAGATTAAATTAGATTAAATCAACAGGAGGAGGAGATTCAGTGTCAGCCAGCAAGCCAACAATTTAAAACAAGAGAAAAAGAGGAATGAAACAAAAAATAAAAATGTTTACAGATTGGAGGCTAATGAGAAAATAATGGATAGATATGGAAATCTGAAGAGCTTCAGGCTAAAATAATCCATGAATTTATGTCATAATCTGAGCTAAATGTTGTTACTTCCTGTCCATCAGATCGCCATCAACGTGACGGAGGCCAAGCAGCTGGTGGGAGAAAACATCGACCCGAGCGTCGTGATCGAGGTCGGAGACGAGAAGAAACAGACGACAGTCAAAGAAGGAACCAACGCTCCGTTCTACAACGAGGTGGGAAGACAGATGAGGATGCGCACGTTCAGAAACATTTACTGAACGTTCACATGTTCCAGATTCAATCACTTCCTTACAGAATATTATCTTTACAATTAAGATTAAGATTAGCCTTTATTGTCTCCCTAAAGACAAGAACACAGACACTTTAGCAACACACACACACTTCTATATACACACAATATATCTCAATATATCTCAATATATCACAAAATATCTCAATACATCACAATATATCACAATATAATCACAGTATATCACAGTATATCAATTCAATAGTTTATTGTCATTGTTATAAAACGAGATAATGTTGGAGCATTCACAGCATTGAGTGTACTGCAGCAATGCAGAGTCTAGATCACCGCTTTTGTAGATGTATGGTAGATGGAGTGTTATGTGTAAGACCGGGTTGGGGGGGACATAGGTGGTGGGTTGCTGGTTCAGCAGCCTAACTGCCTGGGGGAGAGGCTGTGGGCCAGTGTGGTGGTTCTGGCATGGATGGATCTATACCTCCTCTCAGAGGGCTGGGTGATGGGCTGGATGTGACTGGTCCTGGATGATGTTGCACACTCAGTGCAGGCAGCGGGAGGTGTAGACAGCGGTGATCTCTGGGAGGTGGGTCCCAATTATTTTCCCTGCTGATTTCACCACTTTCTGAAGAGCCTGTTCTATCTTAGTGCAGCTGGAAAACCACACTAACCATATGTGAGCACACTTTCTACTGCGCAGGGATAGAAGTTCACCATAAGCCTCTGGGGGAGTTTTGCTCTTTTTAGCTTCCTCAGATAGAAGAGGCATTGCTGGGCCTTCCCTACGGCTGAGGTGGTGTTTTTGTCCCGCGACAGATCCTCCGTCACAGTCAGACCCAGGAACTTGAAACTTGAGACCCTCTCCACCTCCTCATTGCTGATGAAAAGAGGAGAGTGGCTGAGCTGTCCAGTTTTGCGAAAGTCCACTATTATTTCCTTTGTTTCCTTTATGTTAAGAGCCAGGTTGTGGTTATTGCACCGTGCCGCTAGTTGATCAACCTCCTTCCTCTATGCATCCTCATCACTGTCAGTAATGACACCGAGCACTGTTGTGTCGTCAGTGAATTTAATGATGTAAATTGATGGAGAGGAGGGAGAGCAGTCATGTGTGAAGAGTGTAAAGAAAAGTGGACTGAGCACACATCCTTGGAGGGCCCCTGTATTGATGACTGAAGTGAATGAAATGTGCCTGCCAGTTGTGACATAGTGTGATCGGTTGGTTAAGAAGCCCAGAGTCCAGTTGCATAGTGTGGTGTTAAGTCCAAGATTATGCAGTTTAGTCTGGAGTTTGTTGGGCAGGATTGTGTTAAAGGCCGAGCTGAAATCGACAAAGAGCAGCCCAGCATGTGCTTTTATGTTCCAACAGAGGTTGTAGCACAATAGCAACGGCGTCTTCTGTCGACCTGTTCCTCCTGTAAGCAAACTGATACTGGTCTAGAGTAGAAGGTATGGCATATTTTATGTGTTTGATGACCAACCTCTCAAGACATTTAGCAGCAATGGGTGTGAGTGCCACAAGCCTGTTCAGGCATGTGACATTTGTCTGCTTTGGAACAGGAACTATTTTGGCAGTTTTGAAGCATGCAGGAACCCACGACAGACAGCGACAGGCTGTAAATGGTGAAGGTTTCCGCTAACTCGGCTGCACATTCCTGAAGTACTCATCCCTGCACTCCGTCTGCTCCAATAAATCTGCATACATGAAGAGTCACACTGCAGTTAACACGCCACTAAAAGTAGCACAGTTAAGTAATTAGTAATCTAATTAGTTTTCATTAGAAAGTCATTAGCAAAGTAATGAAGGTAATGAGGAACTTGACGATGTAATAATCTATGAGCCGGCTGATGATGTCACTTCCTGTCTCCTTCAGTACTTTGTGTTCGACGTGTTCGCCCACCAGGACCTTTTCTTCGACAGAGTCATCAAGCTGTCGGTGAGTGAAACACCATTACCATGGAGACCAGTCACATATTTACCTTGTAAACATATTGACCCTTTAAATCTTTACGATGTTTACGAAATTTACCTTATAAATGTCATAAAAAGTGCGGTCAGACTGTTATTCACCCTAACCCACATGGAAAAAAGTCAAAAGGAACCAAAATGTCTCAACAGAAAATGAGGATCTGTCAGCTGATTGGTCGGACAGATATGACTTCTGACTTTATTGTCCAATCACATTGATCAGCAGCTTTGGCCTTTCTTCTTGTTTAGGCTAATTACCCAGAAGGCATTGTGTTTCCTTGTGGCGATAAATACCAGCTGCACCATTTTCCCTGTAAAAGAATAAAACATGAATCAGTTTAATTTGTTTTAAGCATGAAGTAGAAAATTCAGTTCACTGCAAACCTGTGACCCTAATCCTAATCCTAATCCTAATCCTAACCCTAATCCTAACCCTAACCCTAATCCACCTCTGGTTCTAAAGGCTTGTACTGAGTCTCTTCATTAATCCTGGCTGTGTTTTGGGCGTAACATGCAGTAAACCAATCAGAGCGCCGTCTCCCATCCCCTTTAAAAGCCAGGTGTGTCACACCTTGGTGGGTTGCTGTTATAATGGAGGATTCTCCAGATAAGAAGGGAGGCTTCTCTGCAGAGGAGACAGATCTGCTTGTGCACCGAGTGAAAGTGCATGAGCAGATCCCATCTGATATGATTTTTTTTTTTTTTTTAAATAAAAGCCAATATCTGGAATTTAGATACTGCAGATTTTTTTCCCAAATTGCTGCTAACACACTCTAACACACATTCCTCTGTAGGTATTAAATAACCCGTCTCTCTCTCTCTCTCTCTCTCTCTGTGTCTCTCTCTCTCTCCAGGTGATCCACACTAAGATGCTGAGGAGTTTCTGTGTCGGTTCCTTTAAGTTGGATGTGGGGACGGTCTACAAGCAGCCAGGTGATGTCTAACAGGGTTAGGGTTAGTAGGGTTAGTAGGGTTAGTATTGTTAGTATTGTTAGTAGGGTTATGGTTAGAGTGTGATGCCATGTGACTTTTAAAGGCCAATAAGTTGCAGTCTGAGCCTGGGGGGTCGGACGGTGGCCTGGAGGGGCCTGTAGCTCTACAAGCCGGTAGATGTCATTTTTTGTGACATTTAGAAAATATTCAGACTTTGTTACCAAGAGCTGACAGCGTTCAGCATCTTTTAGCTTTCCTTTAGCTGTCAGCGTTGTAAGAATCGTAAAATCAGCTTTTGAACGAGGATAAAACAGCTTTTGCTGCTGCTGATGTTTCTCTGCCAGCTCAGCCTGCAGATCTCATTCAGGACTGCAGAGGGCGCAGTGATCAGCTGTATCCTCACAGAAAGGCCTTCATTTAACACATTTGTAGGCCTGCTGTTACTATTATTGTTATTATTGTAGGTGATTTTGTAGTTAATATCGTCATTAACAATAATATTGATAATGGTAACAAATCCGTTTGGACTCAGAGATTCACAGTCCATATCTGATCCAGTTTGAAAAGTAAAATCTGAAATAATGAACACACAGCGGGTAAACAAAGTTAAAGTTATACACAAATGTTCATTATTTAGTTTGTCTCATTGTGGCGCCTCCTTGTGGTGACAGTTAACTGTTTCCAGGGATGGTGTGCGGCTGTTGGCGATGTGAGGTCATGTGGCAGAGAAGTGCCTTGCTCAAAGGCTCAGTGTCTCTCTGCTCCCTCTGTCTGTCCCTCAGGTCACCAGTTCATCAACAAGTGGGCGGTGCTCACCGACCCCAGTGACCTCAGCACCGGGGTCAAAGGTTATGTGAAGTGTGACATCAGCGTGTCGGGGAAGGGAGACTGCGTGCAGCCGGGGCAGAAAGGCAGTGACGCCGACGAGCAGATTGACAAGTACGACACCGGCCTTTTATCACAGCAAGAGCGTAGAAATATAGCTGAGTAGAACCGGCATGGGGCTCCAGGTGGTTTCTGTTGCCAAGGCAACCGCTGCAGCATTCAGTTTGCTGAGTGGACAGAAAACTGATCTGTTGTCGATAATCTCACGACTGTATTTTCATTCTAAAAAACAGTTTTGAAGCTGAGTCATATCTACTAGGTTGCCAGCTACAGCCACAATATTATTTATATAATTTACAAAATTGATAAGAAGAGCACAACAGGTATTTCTGACACAGCTGTAACCACACAGCTGATACAGCTAGCCCAGTAAAGATTGGTGAGTTTAGTTTAAGTGACAGGATCCATTATGATCCATTACGATGTTGGCAGCAAACTCAGTTTATATTTTTGTTCACATAACCACTACAAGTGATTTTAATGTCTGCTTTCTTACAATGGAACTGTCAAACTAGCTAAAGTGGAACTGGACCTGTGGTTCCATGCTGTTCTGTGCAGGAACCTGCTGGTACCTGAAGGTTTTCCTTCAGAGCGGCCCTGGGCTCGTTTCTATGTGAAGGTGTACCGTGCTGAAGGTCTTCCCCGAAACAACTCCAGCATCATGGCCAACGTCACCAAGGCCTTCATCGGAGACAACACGGCACTCATCGACCCGTACGTGGTGGTCAGCTTCTTCAAAAAAGTGGTGGGTTCCAAATAAATACAGCCTCAATTAAAGAACCCAGAATATGTTCTTCAGTGTCATCTGTTAGGGTAAGGGTTAGTCACACCTGTACAGGTGTGACACCTGAAGGCAACAGGATCCGAGTAAACACTTTCAACAGGATTATGGATCAGTAGTTACCAACATGCACAAAGATTTATAGAAACTTTACAAATAAGAATAAATTATTTAAAAAATATACTTTCTTGTATGTTCTTGTTCTCTGTTCTTGTCTGTTCTTGTCTGTTCCTGTCTGTTCCTGTCTGTTCTTGTCTGTTTCTGTCTGTTCTTGTCTTGTCAGGGCCGTACGTCCACACAGAAGTCGACAGCGGACCCGGTGTGGAACGAGCAGATCGTCTTCACGGAGATGTTTCCTCCTCTGTGTCAGAGAATGAAGATCCAGGTGGGTGAGGCGTACCTTCAGTCTCAACGTGACTTTATGTTTTCCTGTCGAGTTGCAGAATCTCAGGTTTGCTTCCTCTGTGCTGTCAGGTGTGGGATGAGGGGAGCATGAGTGATGTTGCCATAGCAACCCACTACTTTGATCTGCGACGCATCTCCAACGAGCAGGATGGAGACCGAGGTGAGGACGATTCCTGTTGGTTGTGGTTTTTCAAGCTTATATACACGTTTGTCTGTTTGCTCTAACACCCCTTCCACCCCCCCCCCCCCCCCCCCCCCCCCCCCCACCCCACAGGGTTCTTACCGACCTTTGGTCCCGCCTGGGTCAACCTGTACGGCTCTGCCCGCAACTTCTCATTGGTTGATGACACTTTGGAGCTGAATGAGGGCATCGGAGAGGGCGTGTCCTACAGGTGGGGGATGAATCACTGTTAAAGGATGCTAAAGGATGATATTATTATTATTATTATTATTATTATTATTATTAATTAATAATAGTAATGACTGGTAGATGATGAAAAACAGATGATAAAAATCACTAAATAACTGACTAACTAAATGCAAGTAAATACGTACGTATTTACATCTACAGCTAACTAATTAACCCAGGGATCACCATCCTGATCCCTGCTAAAAGGCTTTTTCATTGCTTTACTATTTTTTAAATGTTAATTAGTAAGCTAATATTTTTTAATCAGTAATAGAACGTTTTTGGGTGCATGAGTGGAGTCATCTTGGCTTTTTGAAATTATTTATATTTGAGTGAATTTAATTATTCATAAATAATGAATAAAAATGTGTAAAAAAAAAAAAAAAAAAAAAAAATCGCTTCCTCAGCTCAAACTTACTGAGCACCAGCTGGTTAGGGACCACCTGCAGTACCACTGTAGACCACCGGAGGGCCATGGACCACTGGATGAAAAACCCCTTAATGGCTGCCTTATTTTTAACTAACGGACTGACTGAACAAGCAGCTGACAGACTGACTCATTCACAGTTTAATGAACCAAATAAATAAATGATAAACTAATGCTAACAAACCAGCTAACAAACCAGCTAACTGCTTGGCTAACTAAACGACCAGCCAAGCTTTTCCGTCCGTTCTCCTGAGTGAATAAAGTCCTGATGTGCACAGCTACCTAACTATCGGTTGAATTAGTTCTTAAATGGACTGATGAGGTCATCAGCTAACCGGCTGTCCTGCGGCTGTCAGGGGCCGGGTCTACCTGGAGCTGGCGGTGGAGATCCTGTCAGGAGGGTCGGGCTCCGAGTCCAAACTCAGCCGACTGGTCAAGCCGCTGAAAGACGGCAAAGCGACGAAGACAGGAGGGAAGGAGGGCAAGACGGCATCAGGAGGAGCAGGAGGCACAGGACCAGCAGGAGGCGCTGGCGAGGAGGAGCGTGGGAAAGCTGTTGGAGCCGAGGTCCTGCCAGTGGACACTCCTCCTCAGGTCAGTTCCTGTCCTCAACAGTGAAACCTTCTTACTGACATCACACATTACATCACTTCCTGTGCGCCAACAGGACCCCAGCAGCTGGACCGTGTAACTGAACAGTGTGTGTGTGTGTGTGTGTGTGTGTGTGTGTGTGTGTGTGCAGCTGAGTACTGACGATGGGGAGAACTTCCTGTTATTTGGCGTCATGTTCGAAGCCTCCATGATTGACAGGAAGATCGGAGACAAGCCAATCAGCTTCGAGTTCTCCCTGGGTGAGTTCTGTTTCCTGAGCAGAACCACAGAAGAAGAAGCTTGGCACTGAAGTCAACTTTATATTTCTGACTTTTCTTGTGTTTCCTCCTCCAGGAAACTATGGTAACATCCTGGAGCCTGCAGGCCAGCCCAGTGGCGGCGGCGGCGGCGGCGGCTGGAGGTCGAGGGCAGCGGATGGGCCAGACGGTGCAGACAGCCTGGCCTCGTCCCCCCCCAGCGCCTCCTCCCCCCTGTTGGCCAGAGAGGGTCAGGACGCTCCTGGGACGTCCCGCTCCACAACACCACCCGAGAAACCCGCCATTGTGGAGGGAAACAGGTGCAGTACAGTGTGTTGTCATGGTTACGCCCTTCAGGGAGCTCACAGTGCTGACATCAAATGTCAAAACATACAGACTGTGGATCAATATTGATTTATTAGGCTGGTATTGATTATCAGTGATGAAGTTCATTTGCAGTAAAACTGGAAATTAATATTTATAGCTTCAGAAACACCAGCACAAACCTGAACTACAAATACATTCAAAATATTTTGAAAATGACCAAAAAAAAAAAAACATAAAAATTTGAAAAAACAAAAATAAAATTACATTTTGAACACAACAACAAACAAACGTTATTTGTAAAGATGAAAGTGTTTCCAGGTCTGATCGGTGATGCTGACGAGTCCTGCACTTCATTTTCAGATTTGATTTGTCCGGCAGCACATTTTAATTTTCAGATCTGTTTCCGATCTATAACCTCCTGCAGTTTCAGAGAAAATAAAAGTAAAAGTTACTTAACAGTCAGAGTTTTATTATAAATATCAAACTGAATTTTCTGTCAAAGAAAACAAAATGTTCAGATTTGTTTTCAATTAAAGAGACAAATCAGAGGCCAAGAAGATCCTGCATCTCTAATGATGGTGTGTGTGTGTGTGTGTGTTTATGCATGCTTGTGTGTGTGTGTGTGTGTGTGCAGGCACTACATGTACCTGCCTCTCCACAGTCGGAGGCCGTGTGTTCATGTGTTCAGTCGCTGGGAGAACAGAAGCTACCGGCTGCACAACTCAAACATGCTGGAGAACATCGCTGTGCTGTTTGTATGTACACACACACACACACACACACACACTATGGCCTTCG
>NC_044000.1:25144020-25186520 GCF_902150065.1 Myripristis murdjan
TGTTATTTCTTGTTGTCATGACGATGTTGATGACATCACAGGGGAAGGCGGAGTATCTGGGCGCGGCGGTGGCAGTGCCGGAGGTCCGTCTGACCTCTGACCTCTACACTCCGCCGGTGCTGCGGTACAGCCCCCTGCACTGCGGCAGCCAATCAGGAGGAGACCTGCTGGCAGCCCTCGAGCTGCTGCAGGTCAGTTCGACCAATCAGAGAGTCCGATGTTAGAATGCTGCTAATTAACATCAAGATTTAATGGCATCGTCATCTGTTCAGTGACTCTTTCCATTCAGCTTGGCATGAAAATATGAATAATATAACACACACCTGATCAATAACACTGATGTTCCTGTGACAATAATAATGTTCTGCTGGCAGATCCCGAGCGGCGGCGAGGACGCTCTGCCTGCACTGGAGAAGCAGGAAGGCAGCGTCGTTCCCATTCCCGCCAACATCCGACCTGTCCTGAGCACCTACAGGCTGGAGGTGTGTGTGTGTGTGTGTGTGTTTTTATTAGTTACTAACAGTACACACAGATACAGCTCAGCTATAACCAACCAACCAACTATTCATTAGAAGGGTGGGGGGTTATAACGTAAGGGGACAATTTAATTTCAAAACACCAAACATGTGTGTATGTGTATATGTGTGTATGTGTATACGTGTATGTGTATATATGTGTGTATGTATGGATGTATATATATGTGCATATGTGTGTATGCATATGTATATGTGCATATGTTGATATGTACATGTGTATGTATGTACAGTGGAGGAAATAATTATTTGATCCCTTGCCGATTTTGTAAGTTTGCCTATTTACAAAGAAATGAACACTATTATAATTTTACTGGTAGGTTTATTCCAACAGTGAGAGATAGAATATCAAAAAGAAAATCCAGAAAATCACATTATATAAAAGATATAAACTGATTTGCATTTCACTGAGTGAAGTAAGTATTTGATCCCCTAGCAACCATTAAGAATTCTGGCTCCCACAGACCTATTAGATACTCAACTAATAATAGATACTAATCTCAACTTGTTACCTGCATAAAAGACACCTGTCTCAACTTGTCACCTGTATATAAGACAGCTGTTCACAGAATCAATCAATCAGACTCCAACCTCTCCATCATGGGCAAGACCAAAGAGCTGTCTAAGGATGTCAGGGACAAGATTATAGACCTGCACAAGGCCGGAAAGTGCTACAAGACCATAAGCAAGAAGCTGGGTGAGAAGGAGACAACTGCTGGTGCAATTATTCGAAAATGGAAGAAACACAAAATGACCATCAGTTGACCTCGGTCTGGGGCTCCACGCAAGATCTCACCTTGTGGGGTATCAATAATCATGAGAAAGGTGAGAAATCAGCCTACAACTGCACGGGAGGAGCTTCTTAATGATCTCAAGGCAGCTGGGACCATGGTCACCAAGATAATCACTGGTAACACACTATGCTGTAATGGATTAAAATCCTGCAGTGCCCGCAAGGTCCCCCTGCTCAAGAAGGCACATGTACAGGCCCATCTGAAGTTTGCCAATGAACACCTGAATGATTCAGAGAATGCTTGGGAGAAGGTGCTGTGGTCAGATGAGACCACAATTGAGCTCTTTAGCATCAACTCAACTTGCCGTGTTTGGAGGAAGAGAAATGCTGATTATGACCCCAAGAACACCATCCCCACCATCAAGCATGGAGATGGAAACATTATGCTTTGGGGGTGTTTCTCTGCCAAGGGGACAGGACGACCTCACCGCATCGACAGGAGGATGGACAGGGCCATGTACCGCAAAATCCTGAGTGACAACCTCTTTCCCTCCGCCAGGACACTGAAAATGGGTTGTGGATGGGTCTTCCAGCACGACAATGACCCAAAACATACGGCCAAGGCAACAAAGGAGTGGCTCCAGAAGAAGCACATTAAGGTCATGGAGTGGCCTCGCCAGTCTTCAGACCTTAATCCCATAGAAAATCTGTGGAGGGAGCTGAAGCTTCAAGTTGCCACATGACAGCCTCAAAACCTTAAGGATTTGGAGATGATCTGCAAAGAGGAGTGGACCAAAATTCTTCCTGATGTGTGTGTATACCTGGTGATCAACTACAAAAAATGTCTGACCTCTTCACTTGCCAACAAGGGTTTTGCCACCAAGTACTACATCATGTTTTGCTAGGGGATCAAATACTTATTTCACTCAATGAAATGCAAATCAGTTTATGTCTTTTATATTAAGTGATTTTTTGGATTTTCTTTTTGATATTCTATCTCTCACTGTTAGAATAAACCTACCGTTAAAATTATAGAGTGTTCATTTCTTTGTCAGTAGGCAAACTTACAAAATCGGCAAGGGATCAAATAATTATTTCCTCCACTGTATATGTATGTAGGTATGTCTATATGTGTATATATATGTGTATATATTCATATATATGAATGTGTGTATATGTGTATTAATAACTGATTATGTATAACTCCAAGATAAGGATGAAAAATATTAGGATTATTATGATTAGATTAATGTGACAGTAAATAATTGATATAATTTCTGGCCATGGTTTATAACAAGTTATTTGGATATAAAGATAAATATGATTGGTAATTAGGATATAATAGCAGAACTAGTCCAAATAATGAATTAAGGTATGCTTCATGTGGAAAAGGAAGCCTAATGATAATAATATGTAATTGACTTACGGACGAGGGGTGGGACTAGATAAGTTTTACTTTTTCCCACTCCCTTCCGGATAGGTAAAATTAAATCATTATGTGTTGTTTTCATTTTTATGCTTATTTATTTTATGACTGTCCATTACTGTGTGATTACTTTTCTTTTCTTTTGTTTGTTTATTTGTTTTACTTACTCGGGATAAAGAACTACTACTACTACTACTACCAATGATATGTCTGTATATCTGTGTGTGTGGTGTGTGTGTGTGTGTGTGTGTGTGTGTGTGTGCGCGCGCTCTCAGGTGTTGTTCTGGGGTCTGAGGGAACTGAAGAAGGTTCAACTCCTCACTGTTGATCGACCACAGGTATACACACACACACACACACACACACACTTAAACAGTTTTCCTTGCATCCTGTTTGGGACAGAAACCACATGGTTCCTCCTGAATCTGAGGTTCCTCTCCGGGACCCTGGGCTGAGACCAGCTTGGACGAGGCCCAACAAAACCATTTTGATCACAACTTAAATTCTCATTACATATTTACAGGGAAGGAGAGGTGCTTTACTCCTGTGTGGTGTTTCCGTCCTGTCTGTCTCTCTGTCTGTCTGTCTCTCTGTCTGTCTCTCTGTCTGTCTCTCTCTCCAGGTGATTATAGAGTGTGCAGGTCAGACTTTGCGTTCCTCTGTCATTCCCAGTTATAAGTCCAATCCAAACTTCTCTTCACTGGTTGATGCCATCGAGCTGGTGAGTCGCTGTCGCCTCCTGATGGAATAAAACACCGGAATATTCTGCTGGCGCATCCTAATGTGATCCTACTGTGTTCTGCTCTCCGTTCTCTGTTCTTCTCTCCGTTCTCTGTCCCGCTCTCCGTTCTCTGCTCTCCGTTCTCTGTCCTGCTCTCCGTTCTCTGTTCTCCGTTTTCTCTGTTCTTCTCTCCGTTCTCTGTCCTGCTCTCCGTTCTCTGTTCTCCGTTTTCTCTGTCCTGCTCTCCGTTCTCTGTCCTGCTCTCCGTTCTCTGTCCTGCTCTCCGTTCTCTGTCCTTCTCTCCGTTCTCTGTCCTGCTCTTCGTTCTCTGTCCTGCTCTTCGTTCTCTGTCCTGCTCTTCGTTCTCTGTCCTGCTCTCCGTTCTCTGTTCTCTGTTCTCTGTCCTGCTCTCCGTTCTCTGTCCTGTTCTCTGTTCTCTGTCCTTCTCTCCGTTCTCTGTCCTGTTCTCTGTTCTCTGTCCTTCTCTCCGTTCTCTGTCCTGCTCTCCGTTCTCTGTTCTCCGTTCTCTGTCCTGCTCTCCGTTCTCTGTCCTGCTCTCCGTTCTCTGTTCTCTGTTCTCTGTTCTTCTCTCCGTTCTCTGTCCTGCTCTCCGTTCTCTGTTCTTCTCTCCGTTCTCTGTCCTGCTCTTCGTTCTCTGTCCTGCTCTTCGTTCTCTGTCCTGCTCTCTGTTCTCTGTCCTGCTCTCTGTTCTCTGTTCTTCTCTCCGTTCTCTGTCCTGCTCTCCGTTCTCTGCTCTCCGTTCTCTGTCCTGCTCTCTGTTCTCTGTTCTTCTCTCCGTTCTCTGTCCTGCTCTCCGTTCTCTGCTCTCCGTTCTCTGTCCTTCTCTCCGTTCTCTGTCCTTCTCTCCGTTCTCTGTCCTGCTCTCCGTTCTCTGTTCTTCTCTCCGTTCTCTGTCCTGCTCTCCGTTCTCTGCTCTCCGTTCTCTGTCCTTCTCTCCGTTCTCTGTCCTTCTCTCCGTTCTCTGTCCTGCTCTCCGTTCTCTGTTCTCCGTTCTCTGTCCTGCTCTCCGTTCTCTGTCCTGCTCTCCGTTCTCTGTTCTCCGTTCTCTGTTCTTCTCTCCGTTCTCTGTCCTGCTCTCCGTTCTCTGTTCTTCTCTCCGTTCTCTGTCCTGCTCTTCGTTCTCTGTCCTGCTCTTCGTTCTCTGTCCTGCTCTCTGTTCTCTGTCCTGCTCTCTGTTCTCTGTTCTTCTCTCCGTTCTCTGTCCTGCTCTCCGTTCTCTGCTCTCCGTTCTCTGTCCTGCTCTCTGTTCTCTGTTCTTCTCTCCGTTCTCTGTCCTGCTCTCCGTTCTCTGCTCTCCGTTCTCTGTCCTTCTCTCCGTTCTCTGTCCTTCTCTCCGTTCTCTGTCCTGCTCTCCGTTCTCTGTCCTGCTCTCCGTTCTCTGTTCTTCTCTCCGTTCTCTGTCCTGCTCTTCGTTCTCTGTCCTGCTCTCCGTTCTCTGTTCTCTGTTCTCTGTCCTTCTCTCCGTTCTCTGTCCTTCTCTCCGTTCTCTGTCCTGCTCTCCGTTCTCTGTCCTGCTCTCCGTTCTCTGTTCTTCTCTCCGTTCTCTGTCCTGCTCTCCGTTCTCTGTTCTTCTCTCCGTTCTCTGTCCTGCTCTCCGTTCTCTGTCCTGCTCTCCATTCTCTGTTCTCTGTCCTTCTCTCCGTTCTCTGTCCTGCTCTCCGTTCTCTGTCCTGCTCTCCGTTGTGTTCTGCAGGAGCTGCCGGAGAACGAGTTGCTCCACCCTCCTCTGAGCGTCAGCGTGGTTGACTGGCGAGCGTTTGGACGCAGCACGCTGGTTGGAAACCACGTCATCAACAACCTGAAGGCCTTCACACACACCCCGCCTCCAGCCGCAGCACACGCTCCCACCTCAGCACACACACACACCGCTGCACACACTCCTGTGCCTGCCGCGGCAGCGGAGCCGCAAAGCATCCTGGGTACAGAGTATTTACAGTTACCATGTGTCTCATGTTAACCGTCAGCCTATCAGATCAATATTTTTAGCATTTTGCTGCTTTAAGGGGAGTGGCAGGGATCAGCTGACAGCAGCTCTCTGATCGCTGATCAATAAAGCCTCTATCGATCGATCCATGGGTCTTTGACTTGTGCAGCTGTACTTTCATCCTGTCCAACAGGATTGTCTCAGGACACAGGAGAGACCAGCTCCACTGTGGCACTGACCAATCAGGACTTCCTGATCACTGTGGAGGAGGAAGCCCCGCCCCCAGCCCCGCCCACTCCACAGCCAAAACCAGAGAAGAAGAAGGTAAGGGGAGAGAAGACAGTACAGCTCAAGCTCTGGTTTTAATGCATCACATTACTCTATAACATCCTGTGTGTGTGTGTGTGTGTGTGTGTGTGTGTGTGTGGCCCAGGACACCAGTAAGAAGATCACTCACCGCTCCAGCAAGCGAAGAAGACGGACCATCGCCGACGAAACAGCTGAGAGCGTCATCGACTGGTGGTCAAAATACTACGCCTCTGTGGAAAAGATCCAGCAGGTGTGTGTGTATGTGAGTGTGTGTGAGTGTGTGTGTGTGTCTGTGTGTGAAATTAACTTAAATAAAAACTGGGTTTGTGTTTTTGTGTTTCTGCTGCAGGCCAAGCAGAGGGACGGACATCCCTTTCCCCAGGTCTTCGATAAAGGTGAGGTAATCCCACCTGGCGGCCATGTTGAAGGTCTTCAGCTCAGTCAACAGCTGATCAATCAGTTTGATCAGTGTTTGGATTAGCTGGTCCTGAGGCTCTACTGTCTGAGAGGAAATGCCCTTTATTTTAAAATGGTTAAATAGTACAGAAATGTTACAATATTTAAAAATCTTATCTTACATTCAAACACCACATACATTTCTAAATCAGCAAGAGAGGTGTTGTTGTTTTCGGCGGCTGGTTGCTGATTCGCTCAGGGTGAAGGTCTGTCTCGCAGGACACCCGCCTCCTTTTAATGCGTCAGATTCATTTTTCTTTCAGGGCCAATTTCATCGGCTAAATCTTAACTATTTTTGGGGGATCATATATTTTTAACATTTTTACATGTAATAATAATAAATTTACATTTTGAAATATATAGTTTTGAATAGTTTTTAATTCTATATAGTTCTAAAATGTCTTCTTACTTTTATTCTTATTTTTGTACTGTAAAAAGTTCTTTTTCAAATTTTTGAATAAAAAAAAATAAAATGTTTTATAGATGAAGGACTGTGCTGGAAAACTGTAGATCAAAATAAAAGATGTACTGGATATCTGCACATAAAAATATATAAACTACTTTTTCTTCTTCTTTGACAAAACGGAGGTGCACGCCCACGGTCCATAAAAACTGACCTGTGCTCCACTTTTGGACCGCTTTAGATTTCCACATGTGAAGCTTGCATGACAGGCGGCTTCTGATAAGCGGTGAAATCCATGATAACTCACATTCCAGCAGCTGCGCTCTAAATGGGTCAGTGTCAAAGGCTCACTCCACTGCTGCTCGATGCTGAATGTTTAGACGCAATTAAAAAAATGTGGAAGCAAATGTTTTCTTGCTGTGCGGGACGTGGGTGGCCATGTTGTCACGGCATCACATCTTCCACAGTCAGGAGCTCCACTCGAAGATATAACTTTAAAAGAGTTTCCAGCTATGGTCTGCAGAGAGCTGCTCTCACTGCATTTTATGAGATCATGTCAGTTTGTTATGTTTACAAATAAAAAGATACACAGAAAGGTGAAGTGGGTGTAAGTGTGTGACCCACACACACTGTTGTGTGTTGCAGCTTCTCCGTTCCAAAGCTTGCTCAGCGAGGGCGTAGACTCCCTGGGTAAGGACACAAAAGGGGCCTGGAATTTAGTTTTCAGCCTTTGATTTTGTTTTTATTTCCTGGGTGGAATTATAAAGCTTGGACCAGGAGGGACTTGGGGACTGTGGGGGTCTTGCTGGTTTTAGTGGTGCAACCACAGAACTGGAAGGGACTAGAACGGTCATTTCCATTCACTTCTTCAGTTTTTACCTGCTGTTGCCAAGGTGACTTTGGGCTGTAAATTAACTTGCAGGAAGTCGCTGCCTCACAGAGGTGAGAGGCTTCACAGTAAAAGCCACAGCAGCGGAGAGATGCCTGTAATGTCACCACCAGGTGGCGTCCTTTACAAGCTGCTATTGTGTTTTATAAGCAGGTCAGATCAAAGGCCTGAGCGTCCTGTCCTGTCAGGTGTTCGGTCAGGTGTCCTGTCAGGTGTTCGGTCAGATGTCCTGTCAGGTGTCCTGTCAGGTGTCCACTCAGGTGTCCAGTCAGGTGTCCTGTCAGGTGTCCGGTCAGGTGTCCTGTCAGGTGTTCGGTCAGGTGTCCACTCAGGTGTCCGCTCAGGTGTCCTGTCAGGTGTCCGCTCAGGTGTCCTGTCAGGTGTCCTGTCAGGTGTCCTGTCAGGTGTCCTGTCAGGTGTCCTGCCAGGTGTCTTGTCAGATGTCTTGTCAGATGTCCTGTCAAGTGTCCTGTCAGGTGTCCTGTCAGGTGTCCGGTTAGGTGTCCTGTCAAGTGTCCTGTCAGGTGTCCTGTCAGGTGTCCTGTCAGGTGTCCTGTCAGGTGTCCTGTCAGGTGTCCTGCCAGGTGTCTTGTCAGATGTCTTGTCAGATGTCCTGTCAAGTGTCCTGTCAGGTGTCCTGTCAGGTGTCCGGTCAGGTGTCTCAGGTGTTTGCTGCTCTGGAGATGTTGAAGCAGTTCAGTCTGGTGACGTTTTGTTCAGATAAACACATTCACAGCCTTACAGATACAACATGACTGGACAGTTTGAACACAAGTCTTACTGACTCATATCATCGCCATAGCAACCACCCGGCCAATGTCCATGGTGATCAGTGTGGCGACCGTTCTACTCTGTTCCGGTTCTGTGGGTCCCTCCAGGCAGCTGGTCTGGGTTCTGTGGTTCTGTAGATTCTCTCTGTCTGGTGAGCAAAGGTCTGAGGTTTGATTCTGTCCTCTCATTTCAGTGTAAATGTTTCAAAACATAACAGGAATTTATACCACAGCAGCAACTGATGGTACTCTCTCAATGATGGTAGGGGATTTAAGGTGTTTTTATTTATTTATTCTAAAGGTCTTTAAATTATTGGCTGAACAGATGAGAAACCTTTTTTATTTTTATTCTGACATTATTTGACAGTTTTAACTTGTGGAAATTGAAGTCATAATAAACTCATATTTCATATTTTCTATAAATGAAACTATTTGTGCCGTGGTTCTCTGTGTTTATGGACTTTGTGTTTTTGTTTTCTGTTTTCACTCTGGATTTTAGTTTAATGTTTTTCCTGGCTCTGATTTCTCTGCTCTTTGTTGTGTCTCTTCTTATTGGTTCATTGTGTGTGTGTGTGTGTGTGTGTGTGTGTGTGTGTGTGCCTTTTTCACACTGGAAATTGGAAAATTTAATGATCACAAGTGAAAACCAATGTGTCCAAAAAGCCGTGTGGGTTTTTCTTATGGAGATTTTATTGGATATTGAATGATGAGATTTTATTTTTCCTTTCTAATTTTTATCACCCAAAATGGAAGCTTTGCATTTTTGGAGACAGGTGTGTTTAACCTGACCTCCATCTCACATGTTGAGTGCTGCTGAACATGGAGCTGCTGACCTTGATGTTGTTTACCTTCTGTGTTAATGAACATTACAGACCTGCTGCTCTCCACACTCCTCAGACAGAAGAACCTCTCTCTGTATAAGATTCAAGATTCAAGATTTTTATTTGTCACATGCATGGTGTTCAGCTCCCAGCTCAGCTTCAAGATCGAAGATATGAAATCGACATATGACCCATAATTTAATCAACAGGAAGATTTTTTCTGACAGACATGCTACATCTTTTTAAAGCATGATGTCTTTTCAGTTTATATGTTAATTATTCATATTTTCCTCAAAATCAGTGATAGAACACAAAGCAAAAATATTATAAATCATTTGATCAAAAAGAGTTTTCTCATTCATAAAAACACAGTAGCCTGGACGCAGCCCTGCAGTGTGATGTGTGTCATGGACTTCCTGTGTCTTATTTTGTTAACAGTCAGCAGCCAATCAGACGGAGACAGGAAGAAGAAGCAGAAAGGGAAGGCGAGCGTGGGGCTGAGCGTGGGGCTGAGCGTGGGGCCGAGCCTGGCGCTGCCGGCTAAACTGGCCACACTCCAGGTACTCAACACACACCTGATGTGTGATGTGTTCTCACAGCCACAAGGTGGCGCTGACATTCTCCTCCCTGCAGCTTTACAACAGGGAGCTGGAGGAGGAGTTTGGCCCATTTGATGATTGGGTGAACACCTTCGAGCTGTACAGAGGGAAGGCCAATGAGGAGGACGGCAATAACGAGGAGAGGTTTGTCGGCAAGTTCAAGGTGAGACAGACACACTTTCAGCACCGGAGATATGAGCTGATTTACAGATGACACCCAGCTTTACGCTGGGGTTGTCAAAGTGGGCTTCAGTTCCCCGGGGGTCCCTGAGGGTCTTCCAGTCCAACAAGGAAAAGTTTAAATGCAAAAATGATTGATAATGGATATTTAAAGATCAGATCAGTGATGCTGGATCAGATTTCTTGTGTTAAAATATTTGTCAAAGGTAGCAGAGACAACCCTGGAGGACTCTCAAGGGTCCCAGGGACCCCCAGGGGCCCCTGGATGCCTGAGCTTGTAGACACAAAATGTTCAGGGTGACCGATGGAAAACCAAAATGTGTTACTGATCCATCATCTTTGTCCTTCTGTAGGGGCGATTCTGCCTGTACAAGCTGAGTGAGGATGAGGAGGAGGACGAGGAGGAAGGCCTGGACTCTGGGATCTTCAGGGTCAACAGAGGAATCCCACCAAACATCCCCATCAAAGTCCTGATCCGGGTTTACATTGTCTCTGTGAGTCTGTGCTCTTCAATCCCGTTCTATTCTGCACTATTATATTGTATCCTCTTCTAATGTATTGTGTTATATGTTGTATGTATCTATTGTTTTCTTCTCCATTCTATTGTGTTCTGTTCTCCCCCCAGGCGTCGAACCTGCACCCTGCTGACTCTGACGGGAAGTCTGACCCCTACATCGTCCTGCGGCTCGGCAAGAAAGAAATCAAAGACAGAGACAACTACATCCCCAAACAGCTGAACCCCGTGTTCGGAAGGTAGACCCAACCCGCCGACCCTAATCCAGATTAACTGTCAAATTAACTGTCAAATATTAAAATATTAAAGCCGCTCTTGTCCAGATTAACACTGTAAAATATTAAAATTGCTGGGTGGATCACTTGTTCCATGCTGTGAAAAACATAGATGCCTGGCCACATCTTCCTCAGGTACCATAAAAAAACAGGTGAATAAAAACTTGTTTTAAATTAGTCTTTACAATAAATCTTTCAAAATGTTTATAATGAAGCCTCACATCTTCCATCGGCTCCTCAGTTCAGCTGCACCTGGTGTCATGTGAGCTTTGCCCTCTTACATGGCCTCAAACACAACCTTAGGAACTGAAATTATGCAAAATTGTTGGTGATAATCATTCATGAAATCAATCACAGTATCATAATATACTGAATAAAAAGATAAAGCTTGGTTTAGTTTTGCTGTGATAATGTTTATGTAATTATACAGGAGGGCTAGAGTCCACAGGCTTTATAAATCAAGCCACCAGGCATGTGTGCCATGGCCAGGTGCTCGTTTGCTTGGGAGTATATTCAGACCGTAAAGAGGAACTGATGCTGCACAGAGACAGAACCTGATTGGCTGCAGATTCTTCCTGTTCAGCATGTGACAGCAAAGTTGATCTGTGTGGCTCAACATGCGTGTGAAGCTTTCTGAACAAAACTCAACCATCAGAAGGACAGAAACTAGAAAAGCAGTTTCATGACAACTGGAAGTCGCTCTGCCACACACCGCCACGAAGACTGACCAACCAGACGCCACACAGCCATGAAGACTGCCCAACCAGATGTCACACACCGCCGCGAAGACTGACCAACCAGACGCCACACACCGCCGCGAAGACTGACCAACCAGACGCCACACACCGCCATGAAGACTGACCAATCAGATGCCACACCGCCATGAAGACTGACCAACCAGACGCCACACAGCCATGAAGACTGACCAATCAGACGCCACACACCGCCACGAAGACTGACCAACCAGACGCCACACAGCCATGAAGACTGACCACTCAGACGCCACACAGCCATGAAGAGCTTTCTACTAACCAATCACGAGGCGCTCCTGTTCTGCTCCGGCATCAGCTTCCATGACTTGATGAGGAGAAGAGCAAGTAACAAGGAATGATGGGAAATTAAGTTCCCCTCTTTGACGACACAGAAACAAAGACAAAAGAAAAACAAATATCTTACAATATCAATTCAGTTCCATTTCATTTGTGCAGTGTCAAATCATAACAAAAGTTCTCTCAAGTAACTGGTTTACTTCAGACGTTACATCAGTGGGTTCATACTCTCTATGGTCTGTGCGGTCAGAGAACCAGGAAGCTCAAACACTAGAGAAGCTTAAATGCTCAGAAATACAGACATGTTTGTTTTTCTGCAGGTCTTTTGAGTTCCAGGCATCATTTCCTCAGGAGGCACTGCTGTCGGTGTTGATCTATGACCATGACACGGTGGGAGGAGACGACTTGATCGGAGAAACTCGCATCGACCTGGAGAACAGGTTCTACAGTCGACACAGAGCCACATGTGGACTCCCCTCCGAGTACAGCCTGTACGTCATGGTGGTCTCTGCTGGTCTCTGGTGGTCTCTGGGTGGTCTCAGGGTGGTCTCTTGTGGTCTCTGGGTGGTCTCTGGTGGTCTCTGGGTGGTCTCTAGTGGTCTCTGGGTGGTCTCTGGTAGTCTCTGGGTGGTCTCTAGTGGTCTGTGGGTGGTCTCTGGTGGTCTCTGTGTGGTCTCTGGTGGTCTCTGTGTGGTCTCTGGTGGTCTCTGGGTGGTCTCTGGGTGGTCTCTAGTGGTCTCTGGTAGTATGTGGGTGGTCTCTAGTGGTCTCTGGTGGTCTCTGGTGGTCTCTGGGTGGTCTCTGGTGGTCTCTGGGGGTCTCTGGATGGTCTCTGGGTGGTCTCTGGTGGTCTCTGGATGGTCTCTAGTGGTCTCTGGTGGTGTCTGGGTGGTCTCCGGTGGTCTCTGGGTGGTCTCTGGGTGGTCTCTGGGTGGTCTCTAGTGGTCTGTGGGTAGTCTCTGGGTGGTAACTTTATTTAAACAATGAGCTTGTGTCCTTAAGGCGGGTCAGTCACTTCCTGTCTTTCTGTCAAACTACATTAAACACATATCCATTGAAAAGGGAAATGAAAACTGGAACCATATTATCAAAAATGTGGCCCCGCCCACTCACTTTTGTTCCACTGTCTTTCAGTGGGAGAGGCGGAGTCTGACTGGTTTTCATAATGTACCTCATGTCAGCCAAAATTATGATACTTATTACTGACAAATTCTGGATACTGGCACTGATAATCGGATTGATAATTGACCAGATTGGAGGAAGAGAGCAAGAACTGCCCTGCTGAGAAGAAACAAACAACACAACCTGAACTTCATGGGTTCTACAGAGTCCTGGGTTCTAGTCCAGGTTCCTCCTGACAATGAAAAAGGTCCAAGATGGACTCAAGAAGCCTTGTCTCCTCACAGTCCCATGTTTCTGTGTGTGTGTGTGTGTGTGTGTGTGTGTCAGTGATGGCTATAATGCCTGGAGGGACAGTCTGAAGCCATCGGAGCTGCTGTCCAAGCTGTGCAGAGACAATCAGCTGGACGGGCCGCACTTCAGGCCGGGACGCATCACTGTGGCTGACCGAGTCTTCACCGGCAAGACGCTGTTCATGGATGAAGGTACAAACGCCTCCGAGCTCCACCTGCCACCCTTGCACACCTCACACCTTGACACACCTGCAATCCGGTCTAGTTCAGGGCAGTTCATCAATCTTTTGTTGATGTCTTGAGGCTGGATGGTGTCTGTTTGGATATTGTAAGGTGAAGTGGCTGAAGTTTGATCTTTCCCTGGTTTTAAAAGAGGCATCACGGTAAAGAAGACTGTTGTTTATGTTCCATCATGCTGAGTGATCATATCATACTGATGATCTGTGATCTTAACTATGATGTGATGACCAGTGACATCATCACAGTGTGAACAGTGTCCTGACATGGCCCCGCCCTTGTTTATATTTTTTCATTTGTTTTGTGTCAGCTTGTCCTCGTGATGATGATGACGTTGGTGTTGATGATTGAGGTATGTATGTGTGTGTGTGTGTGTGTGTGTGTGTGTGTGTCAGACCAGCCCGTGGAGTCCTATGAGCACCTGTCCCTGAAGATCCTGCACCGGTGGGCAGAGTTTCCAGTGGTGGGCTGCCGGCTGGTGCCTGAACACATTGAGACCCGGACACTGTTCCACAAGGCCCGGCCTGGCATGGACCAGGTACCACTAATCAATAACGTTATTGATGTCAGTGGGAGAGCAACACTAATGGAAGTAATTCAGGTGGTTCCTGGTTCCTGTCTGGGTGTGATTTAAACAAAGTTTGCAGATGAGCTTCTCTGTGTGAATCAGAATCAGACCCACGACTGGCATCATCAAAAATCAATCAGTCATGTAGGGTCTTAAATTAGTAACAGCCCTACACACACACACAAAAAAGGAGGTGGGGCAACAATACTGCCAGCCAATCAGCAGCCAGAGGTTCATTAAAAGTGAATGAACATTAGATTCTAAATAGAAAATAAGTTCCTGGAATTATGTCTTCACAATTTTCTGTTATTTAAAGGAACAGTTCAGTTCTGCTTACCTGGATGCCAGGTAACACACAGGAGGTGGAAGTGTGGCAGAGGAAGTGTGAGCATGTATCCCATGTGTGCAAAAGTTTAAGAAAACACTCAAAATGGAATGAAAATGATTGAAATGTGCTTTGTGTGGACAAAGTCATCGAAGCTCATGACAGAATAAATGAACTACATTTTTCAGAGAGAAAGCCCAGCAGGAGGGTTCAAAGATCTAACAGAAGACTCTATAAACACACACACACACACACACACTACTCACAAAAAGTTAGGGATATTCGGCTTTCGGGTGAAATTTCAGGATGAACCTAAAATGCATTATGACCTTTACAGGTGAACTTAATGTGACCTTCTGTAAACTTTTGAATGCACATGTCCAACTGTTCAATGTTTCAGTACTTTTTGCACAAGTTGCTGTTCTCTAACAAGGAGTTTAACAGCAAAATTCACATCAGGTGTTTGATGCTCCAGCTCCTCGAGGTCGTATCATTAGGGAACGGCTGCTGGAGACTGGGCTACCTCAAATGGAGTGGCCTGCACTTTCTCAGACCTGAATCCCATAGAAAACCTATGGGATCAGCTGAGTCGCCGTGTAGAGGCTCGGAGCTCTGTACCCCAGAACCTCAATGTCCTGAGGGCCGCCCTTCAAGAAGAGTGGGATGCCATGCCTCAGCAGACAATAAGTCGACTTGTGAACAGCATGAGACGTCGTTGTCAAGCTGTAATTGATGCTCAAGGGCACATGACAAGTTATTGACACTGACATTTTTTGTTGTGGTATATCCACCACTGTTGTTGGCTTTTGTTTCAAGAAACTGTTTGAGATGAGGAAATCACCAGTGCATGCTTCTACTTAAATGCCCCACTTTCATGATATAATATCACTGTAGCGTGAACTTTTTATATTTTCCATAAATTTCACCCAAAAGCCAAATATCCCTAACTTTTTGTGAGTAGTGTGTGTATATATATATAGCGCCCCCACCAGGCCACACACAGACAAAAAAAACCCCAACAACATACATTTACACCCAGAGAGACTTGGACCTTCGCAGTCCTTCAGCGCTCACTGATGTTATTTATGCTCATCCTCTGTGTGTGTGTGTGTGTGTGTGTGTGTGTGCAGGGTCAGGTCCAGATGTGGGTTGATATGTTTCCTATGGATTTGCCTCATCCAGGACCTTCAGTGGACATTTCACCACGTAAACCTAAAGGGTAAGTGCTCCCCTCCGTCCCGTCACCTCCGTCTGTTCTGCACCAGGGACACAGAACACAGCACTAGGAACTATTGTATTATCTATTGTGTGTGTGTGTGTGTGTGTGTGCAGGTACGAGCTACGGATCATCATCTGGAACACAGAGGACGTGATTCTGGAGGACAGCAACTTCCTGACTGGTCAGCAGTCCAGTGACATCTATGTTAAAGGGTGAGGACGTGTGTGTGTGTGTGTGTATATGTGTCACTTCTCATCATGATCATATCAGCTCCCTGTGACCTCTGACCTTTCACGTCCTCACTGCTGCTTGCTGTTATTAGGGATTCCACAAGAATTCTGGGCAAGATGTGCCCATTAGTGCTTTGATCAGTAATAAAATTTACAGGCCGACTCCTCATTTGCTGAAACAGTCTTGAGTGCAGATATTACCCAGAACTCTGGTGGGATCCATAATAATTAATGGCTGTTTGTGTTGCTGAGTGGATTATTAAAGAACATTCCAGCAATTCTTAATGTTAGTCCCGTTCACACTTTATCACTTTAACAAACCATTTATCAAACCCTGCATGGAAATAAAGATTTCACAACACAGAACCAAAATGTGAGTTTGTGGTTGAAGCAGCCGCCTCATAATGTTCTGCTTCTGCGGCAAACAAAGTCCTCAACATTCAGAAACCACACAGCTGATAATTGGCTGTGGAAAGCAAAATGTTTCCCCGGGGACTATTTTCCCTGGCGGAGGAGGAGGAGGAGGGAGCATTTCAGTTTGAAAAAGTCCTGAAAACACAACAGTGCTGCTGCTTTTAGGAAAACTCATGTGGAGGACTTTATTCTGCTGATGGAAAACTGGAGTGAAGAAAGTGTGAAGGCTCTGAAAGTTCATGTTCATATCGTAGTGGAATGAATGGAAACCAGCGGCTGGAAGAAAGGGAGGAGGAGTGATGTGGCAGCTCTAAAATCCCACTACTCGCTCTGGGAGGAGATCAGAGGAACGTTCTGGAGAGAAAACTCTCAACATGCAGAAGGTCTGGGATGGAAATTTAAGTTCTTCAATGGCTGACACTTAAATTATCACTTTTTTTCTTCCTTTTGTTTGTTTGTCTCTTCAGATGGCTGAAGGGTCTGGAGGACGACAGACAGGAAACAGATGTTCACTACAATTCTCTGACCGGAGAGGGAAACTTCAACTGGCGCTTCGTCTTTCCCTTCAGCTACCTTCCTGCTGAGAAGGTGAGACAAGCAGGCAAACAAACAGAGAGACAGACACCAACCTGTTGGTGCTTTAGCCTCAGGTATCTGTAGTTTCACTTTAACTACAATTACAGTTCACATTTGGCAGATGGGTTTATCCAACGACTTTTATTGTCATTGCACGAAGTACAACAAAATTCACTGTGCCATGCCTGAATATAAAGCAAACAAATACACAACACATGCATGTACACAATCGCTTGAGTCACAGTAAAAAAAAAACAAAACAAAAAAAACACAAAAACATAAAAAAGAGCATGTGAGCATTTTATCCACCACAAGCAAAGATCTACTCAGGAGAGAAGAACCACATGAAGAGCCATGAAGCTCTGGTTCTGATCCAGAGGACAGAGGAGCTGTGAGGCCGAGCAGCGTACACCTGGAGGAGGGGGTCCAGGTAGGCAGGAGCAGGTGTGGCTGCTGCTCTGCAGCGGAGAGTCCAGGCCTTGAGTTTGATGCGAGCAGCAGCTGGGAGCCGGTGGAGGGATATGAGCTGTTTTGGGCTGGTTGAAGACCACATGCAGCGCCACCTTCTAGATCATCTGCAGAGGCTTTTTTTTTTTTTTTTTTTTTTTTTTTTTTGCATTTCTGCTTTATTTGACAGTCACAGTAGAGAGAGACAGCAAAGGCAGGGGAGAGAGAGACAGGAAAGGCAGGGGAGAGAGAGGGGATGACGTGCAGGACCTGAGGTCGGATTCGATCCCTGGTCGCTGCAATCAGGACTAAGCCCTGGTACATGGTGCGCGCTCTTAACCGGGGCGCCCCTCGTCTGCAGAGGCTTGAGCGCCGCCGGGAGCCCTGCCAGGATGGAGCTGCAGGAACCACAAGCACCTGGACCAGG
The DNA here is from genome assembly GCF_902150065.1 of Myripristis murdjan. Lineage (NCBI taxonomy): Eukaryota > Metazoa > Chordata > Actinopteri > Holocentriformes > Holocentridae > Myripristis > Myripristis murdjan. Next base: position 25,161,499 of record NC_044000.1, read on the forward strand.
AGGCGAGCTGCAGGTTCACACAGGTGTGGTCTGATTCTCCTGATGTTGTTCAGGACAAATCAGCATGAGCGCCACAGATGTCACATGCTCCTTACAGATCATCGCACCCGAGGCTCTGTTGGATTTTGTGGGAATGATTTATGTTTGGACACTTGCTCCTCAGTGACACTGGTAAATGAGAGGAGTGAGGGCACATTAGCTAGTGGCGGCACGCTGCGGCTTTGAAAAACAAATTACTGATGGCAGAAACCTTATCAGTAAAGAAGGAACTGACTTGTAAATCTGTGCAGTTTAAACATTTAATACGACGTCTGCTTTGTGCAGAGCAGAAAGTCACACAAATACTCAAACAAACAAATACAAAAATACATGACTCCCTGGAGGGGAAACCGTGTTGTTAGCTGGTGGCTAACAGCTTCTGCAGTACCAGCAGCATGACAAATAAACTGCAAAAATACATCAAACAAAAAATCACCTCCCAGATATCAGTTGACATTCATTTGAATCCCCACAGGGGCTATCAAAGAAAGAGAGACCCATAGGTTTTTAGAATCCTGAACCTCGATTCATCGCCCGGGCTCTTGAGCCTTGATCAATCACCCTGAACTTCAATCAATCACTCTGAACCTCAATCAATTGCCTGTACCCCTGAGTCTCGATTGATTGGTCACACAGACCCCTGAGCCTTGACTGATCTCTGGTCCGTCCAAGCTGTTTAGAGAACTTGGTCGTCGCTCTGATGTTTGACAGTTAGAACAGGTGTGGTGTTCCTCTTCCTGGTTCCAGTCTTAAGTCTCAGAGTTCTGCACCAAGCAGGGAGAAATTCCCAGATGTTGATCCAGCAGAGGAAATGAAGGCATTCCTAATGATCTTCGGCTCATTAAAGGACAGGATTTCAGTTTGGCAGTAAGAAGCAATCACACTACAGAGTTTATTTGTCAATTTTTAAGACACCAAGACTTCTGTCATGAGAGGTCAGCTCCACCCCTCAAACGACCTCTTCAGGCTTACTGCTGTTAAACTGAAGGCAGTTTCTCAGCAGGTTCCAGTGGAGACAGCAGAAGGTCACTGGAGACTGAAACCTGACTGATGCTGTTGTTTCTGACAGACTGAAGCTGTGTGGACAATCTTCTGCATAACTTTGGATAAAAATGACAACTTGGAAATGATTTAGTTCAGTTGTGTGGAGGTTTGGCTTTTTAATAAGACATTGTTGTACCACATTTAAAGCAACAGGAGACACTGACGTTTAAGAGAAGAGGAACTGTCTCTCTCTCTCTCTCCCTCTCTCTCTCTCTGTCTGTCTGTCTGTCTGTCTCTCTGTCTCTCTCTGTCCCTCCCTCTGTCTCTCTCTCTCTCCCTCTCTCTCTCTCTGTCTGTCTGTCTGTCTGTCTCTCTGTCTCTCAGGTGGTCGTAGTCAGGAAGAGAGAGAATATTTTCTCTCTGGATAAAACAGAGCAGAAACTTCCCGCCGTCCTCATTCTGCAGGTCTGGGACTTTGAGACGCTTTCCTCTGACGACTTCCTAGGTGCGTGCATGTGCGGGTGTGTGTGCGTGTGTGTGTGTGTGGTAGCTATAGCGATGCCAGCTGTTATGTGAGGATAGTTCAGGTTGAGAATGAATGTGAGTCAATACAGTGTCACACAAAGAGTAAAACACGCGTGTGCGTGTGCAGGGACGCTGGAGTTGGACCTGCATGGTTTCCCTCGTGGGGCGAAGTCGGCCAAGTCATGCAAAGCCGAGCTGCTGAGCGATGGGACGGAGAGGATCTCCATCTTCCAGCAGAAGAGAACGAGAGGCTGGTGGCCCTTCAGCAAGACGGGAGAGCTGACGGTACACACACACACACACACGGACACACACACACACACACACACACACACACACACACACACATGCAGGCACGCACACACGCACACGGGAGGGCTAACACTAACACTAATACTAACACTAACACTAACACTAATACTAACACTAACACTAACACTAACACTAACACTAATACTAACACTAATACTAACACTAACACTAATACTAACACTAATGCTAACACTAACAGTAATACTAACACTAACACTAATACTAACACTAATACTAACACTAACACTAACACTAATACTAACACTAATACTAACACTAACACTAACACTAATACTAATACTAACACTAATACTAACACTAACACTAATACTAACACTAATACTAATACTAACACTAATACTAACACTAATACTAATACTAACACTAATACTAATACTTTCACTAACACTAATACTAATACTAACACTAACACTAATACTAATACCAATACTAATACTAACACTAACACTAATAATATACTAACAATAATAAACCTTTAATGTAAAGCACTTTGAGCTTCACCGTCTGTGCCGCTCTGCTATATAAATAAAGTGAAAAAACAAGACAGTAAAATAAAAACAGACAGCAGAGTCAGCAAAAAACAAATGTCAATAAGATATATAACAGATGGAGATAAAACAAATTACTGTACACCTGATCACCTTTTACCCCTAACCACCTGTACACCTGTGCACTTGATCACCTGTACACCTGATCACCTGTGCACCTGATCACCTGTGCACCTGATCACCCGTGCACCCGATCACCTGTGCACCTGTACACCTGATCACCTGTACACCTGATCACCTGTGCACCTGATCACCTGTGCACCCGATCACCTGTGCACCTGTACACCCGATCACCTGTACAGCTGATCACCTGTGCACCTGATCTCTCAGGTGGTAATGCAGGTGGAACCAGGCCTCAGTACGGCGTGTTGTCTTGTGTTTAGGGCTGAACATTTAAAACGATCATGTTGCCAGTAATTTTACAGATGCGAGGTAGTGTTGATTCAGTTTTAATAGGAATGATAACTGCTCTCTGATTTTGATTTTCAGTTAAAAGGTGTTGGAATGATGATGTAATATATGTAATAATATGATGACGTAATGTTTGCTGGATTTGTTCCAAACACATTTTCCAAAAACTGGTCACAGTGAATCTGAGGCACTTTGATTATAAGTTCAAAAATTATTTTTCATAATTTTATCAAATCGTGGCCAAAGTCTTCTTCGTGTTTTCTTAATTTGCAGGCGAGGGCATAAAACCTTATCTACAACGTTTGTCACACACTTGACTTCATTAAAAGTTGGATTTGCACTTGGCCATGTTACGGTGATGTTATAGTGCACACCTGTGAAGATCTGATTGACAGGTGTATCGTGTGCTCTGAACCCTGCAGGGTAAAGTGGAGGCGGAGTTTCACCTGGTGACAGGTGAAGAGGCGGAGAAAAATCCGGTTGGACGAGCTCGCAAGGAGCCGGAGCCACTGCCCAAGCCCAAGTAAGAGACTGAGTACTGATATTGTAATAATCATTATTATTGTTGTTGTTGTTGTTATAAAGTCATGACAGTAAAATGACAACCTGAACCCAAACCTGCCAAATAAAAATGATCAGATGTTTTTATGCGATCAACGGGCTTTTAAGTTTATAGCTTCACGCAGTGTGTGTGTGTGTGTGTGTCCTACCAGCCGGCCCGACACGTCCTTCTCCTGGTTTGTCAACCCGTTCAAATGTTTCTTCCACCTGATTTGGCGAAGCTACAAGAAGTACATCATCATCGCTGTGCTGCTGCTGCTCACCGCGCTCTTCCTCGCCCTGCTGCTGTACACACTGCCGGGGGCGCTGTCCAACAAGATCGTCAGCGGATAACACACACACACACACACAGGCCCTCCCAGTGCATGGTGGGAAGGCTCCAGCACTCTGATTGGGAAGAAGCAAGTATGGAATTTTTATTGTTTAATCTCACATGGAAATCATCTTAATTAAAGAAAACATGTTTAGGAACAAACAGTTGGACTTTAATGTGACATCATAGAACTGCTGTTTTCAAAATAAATTTTCCTGGATGTGTCATGTGTTTTTATTTTATTAAATGTTCTGCAGCATGAACAGAGCCGGCCCAAGCCTTCATGGGGCCCTAAGCAGAATTTGACTTTACTATTTACTATTAACTATTGTCAATGTCACACACCGAGCAGACATACACACCTGTTAGCAGTTTTACTAGCTGCACCTGTGTTGCTTACATCATACCAGTTAATCTGGCTGATTTTTCCTCTTTCTGGCTTCATGGACATCACTGACACGCAAATCCAGCAAGACAAAACTGATACTGACAGGTATAATTTGATCAAAATATGCAAAAGTATTTCAGATATAAAATATCTAAATACAGGCAGGTTAAGCTGTGATTACATGATCTATATCAGTGTGGGTCTCCTGAGGTCATGTGCCTCCACTGCAGCCACAGCAGGTGCGTGTGTGTGTGTGTGGCCTGCAGCTCCGGGACGTCCCCCTGCCCCATCCACACCTGGGACAGGACAAGAGGCCAAGTCAGTGAGTTCATAGCCACAGCTGGACAGAGCAGGACATTTAGTGTAGCAACGTGAGGCTGGAGCTAGAACCTGGAATCTCAGGTTTCTGGAACAATCCTGTCTGATGTATGTTTCAACTAACACTGGCGGCATCATAACAAGTTTTTATCTTATCTAAAAATACACACAGACATTATTTTTTTTCTGTGCGACAGTCAAAGTTTGCAGAAGCTTCACACACAGCTCAGAACAGTAACGTTAGCATGCTTAGCTAAGCTGACTGCTGATTGGAACATTTCATTGGCATTAGAGGAACTGCACTAAACTGGTTTAAGTCCTGCCTATCAAATCACTTTCAATTTGTACATGTAGATGACGACTCCTCTACAGTTCTACATGGAGTTCCACAAGGTTCTGTGCTTGGAACTTTATTGTTCATCTTGTATATGCTATAGTGGCCACGGGGCCCAGGCAGGTGGTGAATGAATACACAGGTTTGAGTGACAGGTGTTTGCTGTGTTCTGCATTAAGGACGATAAAACACCTGAGCTCAGGTGAGACAGAGGCTTTATTTGATCTGAGAACAAACAGAAACTGACATCAGCACATTGACTCATTCAACAATATTAAACATTTATTTACAGTGAATATGAACTCAACAGATTTTACACATCTGGCTTCAAATTCAAACATCAGTTCAGTTTCAGAAACAAACACACACACACACACACACACACACACACACACACACACACTGCTATGACTAAGCTCCTCCCACATTTCTGTCCCACCCCTTCTTTTTCTGATTGGTCGCTGACAGTGATGAGTGCTGTTCAATCAACAAATCAATCAACAAAATTCTTTGATTACATCGTTCTTTACTCTTGACCTGATCGATAACCCTAACCACAGCGCCACCTTGTGGTGCATATAGCCTTGAGGGGCGGAGCCTACCAGGGAGAGACGCTTTGAGCCACAAGGACCGGACGGCCTCGTTACAACGGGACGCTGCTCTACGAGGCTGAGGGGCGCCATCTCGGAAGGGGGCGGAGTCTAACATATTTATGGAACCCAACTGCTGGATCTCAGATCTGCTCACACATCAAACATCCAGAACCTTCAGCATGAGCTGCAGGACGTCCGGACAGTCTGACAAACATAAAACAACGTTCATCTTCCTGGAGAAGCTTCTGCATTTAGATGTGCAGTTTTCTAAAAGGTGTTTTTTTTGTGTTTTTTTTTTCCAAAAAAAAGGAGAGTTAAGAAATTACATTAGGAGCAGACAGCTGAATGTTTTCCTATGAGTGGGTGGGGCTTAACGAGTCAATCACCTGACCAGGTTACATTGCACAAATGAATGGCGGCACTCAATGCAGATGGAAAATGGAAACGCTGTGTGGCGACTAAATTCTGAAACAGAAAAAAAAAATCACAGAGCAAACTGGACGTCTCTGAGTCGTCCAGAGACCGCCTGCAGTGAAATGGCTGCTATGGGGGCCAACATCATCACACATGAATCAAATGTGGCTCATTGAATCCACAAGAGTCTCAGCTTTCCAGTCAGTTCAGAGAACCCATTTTCATTCACACAGCTGGAGGTCAGAGGTCAAGGGATTTGCAGGGTTTGTAGTGATATTTAGCTTTCAGTGGCTCTTCCACCCAACCGGACAGCGAACACAACGTGACATGAGGTGTTCACTGCTGCTGGGACAACAGCAAACTACAACCTGTCAGCTGAGTTACACATTTCTGAGGTGGAACTGAACGCATCATAAGGTAAGACACCTGACCTGACGCATCACCACGGGAACAACGAAGCACTGAGGAGAAGACTCACTGGAAGACATCAGCGTCCGTCAGAGACGAGCTCTGTTGTGATAGGCTGACCTGCGGGTAGGAGGAGCAGGACGACGATGTCACGGCGTGCTGAGAGGCGTGTTCGGCCACGCCGTGAGCTCCCAGGAGCAGCGAGGAGGAGGAGGAGGAGGCAGAGGGGGTGATGAAGGGCAGGCCAGCAGGCAGGCTGTTGTTGATGAGGAAGCCGCTGCACTGCGGCAGCACCGGGCGCCGCGGCTGCCCGCCAGAGACTGACCCTGAAACAGGAAACAGGAAACAGATCCCAGGTCAGAGCCAGGAGACACTTCCTCATCACCTCACAGTCAGACTGACCCAGGGTCAGCTCAGCACAGGACAGCTGTGTAACACACACGCACGCACACACGCACACACGTACATGCACACACACACTGTGATGACCCCGCCCCCCTGTGTTGGTTTTCTTTGCTCTTCCTGTGTAGGAGGCCTGCAGGGGGGCGTGGCCCAGGTGGATGAGCCTCACCTGCAAGGGTTTCCACTGGTGCTGCTCTCTCTCTCCCTGCCGTATATTTATTGCAATATATTAATTGTTTGTATGTTTATTGTTTTTATTTACTGTTTGTTTGAGTAATTTATATATTAAGTTTTTCTCTTTTTATTCTTTCACTATTCAAAGGCACTGTAAATGGAAGCGCACAAAATTTTGTTATGCTTTCCGTATAACGACACAGATTTTTGATTTCAGGATGGGTTTGTTTGGTGTTGGGTTATTTTCCGTTAGATTATTTTCTGTTAGATTATATTCTATTAGACTATGTTCTATTAGATTGATCTTGATTGGTGTCTGGACTACAGCACCTGTTCACACCTGCATCCATCACTGTCACTGCTGAGACACTGAGACTCGTGCTGACTGTGTTTGTGTACCTGGTTCACTGTCAGGTACACTGAGTTTATTTAACCAGAAAGTGTGTGTGTGCCTCTGAGCCGCTGCATGGCATAGTGGGGGCTCGTCCCTCTTACCTGGACTAGTTAACTTGTTTTTTGGCTTTGAGTAGTTGTGGCAATTGTTTTGGATTTTTCCTGGTAAGTGATACTTGGGAAATTGTATTTTGTGCCACACTGGATGGTGAAAATATTCACTAGTGTAACTTTTGTGGGAGAGTCACACAGGTTTGGGTTTGGTTTTTGGGGAGAGTGCTTGGTCAGTCCCTGGTAGTTCATGTTTGCTGGTTCAAGGGTAATGGCTTTAGTTTTGGATTTCTGTTCCCCTGTTAGGCTGCAGACTGCGGGTTCTGCTCGGGAACACCTTCAGTGGCTCCTGGGGGGTCGCTGGTCTAACCGGTTGCTTTCCCACCCCACTGACTTCAAGTGTGTAAGTACCCCCACAATTACCTGCTTGGAGACTAGGGCTGAGTTAGGCAGTGTCTGGTGAGGTAGGTTGGGGGACTGATTTCCAGTGTGTTGTCATTTTTTGAGTATGAACCTGGTGAGTGTCCTCTATAGGTAGGTAGGTGTATTGGAACATGGCCGCTGCGGTGGAGGATTTCATTCAGGCTCCTTCCATGGAGTTACTGAATCGGAGTACAAAGGATCAATTATATAAGATTGCTGAGCACTTTAATGTCAAGGTGACTGATAAATGTTTAAAAGACACCTTAAAAACTCTGTAAAAAAAAAATAAATTGGTAGAAGAGGGGATTTTGTCTGAGGATGTGAGTAAACCCCTGAAGGTTTGACATTAAGCAGCAACTATTTGTTGAGAGCATTTAGTTCAGTTCGGACTTGTTTCCTCTGTCCCCTTTTCCTTGTTTGTGTGAAGAATTAGAGGGGACAAGACTGCAGAGCTTTGTTTAAATTTTTAGGGCTCCTGGAGGAACCCGTGTGCGGAGGGAGGTGTTGCGCCCCTCTCCCCAGGAGCTGAATTGTCCCTGAGGAGGACATCCGGCAGGGAAACTCCTCCTGAGCTGCTCCCCTCCAGTTTCACTTTCATTAGTTATTGAAATAAAATTATGTCTGATCTGACGTCTGTCTCCACTTTGTGTTGTGGCTCATGAGCCAGGGTCGTCTCACACACACACACACACACACACACACACACACACACACACACACACACACACACACACCTGACCTGCTGGTCAACAGCAGCTCTGTTACCATGGTAACAGTGGGTCAGTAAAGGGGAAGCTGTTCTCACCGCAGGAAGCTGAGAGCTGCTGGCTGCTGACAGGAAACACGGCGCCCCCTGGAGCCTGGAGGACAAACAACATCACAGAGTAGTAGTACTACACTAACACAAGTACCATACCCGCATTAGTACTATAGTAGCAGTAGTAATACTAAAAGTAGTACTAAAGTAGTAGTGTAGTAATACTACAGTAACAGCAGTAGTACTACAATAACAGTAGTGGTACTACAGTAGCATGGCAGTAATAGTACAGTAGTACTACAGTAGTAGTAGCAGTGCAGTATCAGTACCTGGGCCTGGCTGAGGCACGCCTGCAGTTTCCTCTTTGCTCTCCACCTGGCGACTCTCAGTCTGGTTTTCTCTCTGCGCTCTCGGACCTGCAACACACACACACACACACACACACACACACACACACACACACACACACACACACACACACACACACATACATACACACAGGTTACCTCTGTGCAGGGTGTGTGTGTGTGTGTGTGTGTGTGTGTGTTGCTGCTAAGTCTGTTAATCAGTAAAATCATTCTAGTTCAACACACTGTCACCACAGCAACAGAACAGTAACCATGGCAATGGTTACAGTGGGTTACAACGGGTTAATAGACGCATCACCTGAAGCAAACAGAAGAAAAGGTGATGTGAAGCTGAGACTCTGACCGTAACCTGGTCCGCAGCAGGTTATGTTCGCAGCATCTGTTACCATGCCGATGAAGCCCGGTCAAAAGAGAGCCGCCTTCGTGACACGACAAACTGTTCAGACCCAACACACCTCGCTGACCCGCTAACCTCGCTTCGTAGTGCAGCCCTCAGGTGTCACCAGGTGACTGCAGACCACCGGCCAATCAGAAGTGAGTGTTCAACACAGCTGAGCCGTCAGACCGATCACAGCTCTTCTGGTGTCATCACTTCGTGTTTTGGTTTCGTTTCAGCTCAGTTCTCACACCAGTTGGGCGTGTCATGGTCGATCAATACCTGATCAGCGCCTGCGGCCTCAGGAGCCACAGTGAGGAGCCGACAGCTGACTGGCTGAAGCAGCTGAACCAGCTGCATGGGCCTGTCCCCTGCAGCTGGATTAACATCCCCGGGCTTTCTCTTAGTTTTCTGGCTTCACTTAACCAGACATCCGCACTCTGGATTTTCGGTACCATAAAGCCGGCTATCAACTCACTAACTGAACCCAGGCTTTTCCAATCTAGATCTATGCATGGTCACATAAAAAAGGCGGTGTTTGCTGCATACGACCAATCACAGACAAGGAAAAATCCACCCGAGCCACATACTTCACAACGGAGGAGGAGACAATAATCTGAAATAAATACAAGGAATATAAATCAATAATCCAGGCAAAAAGCAACACAGTTGCAGCTGCCAAGAGCCCCAAGGAATGCTGGGAAAAAATAGCCGACTGTGACAATGCGTAAATTAGTGGGATTATAATCTTACTTCCCCACCATGACGGCACGAGTAGATCTGACTACAGTAACATTTGTGTGTTCAATAAATGAACGTGTCTCCCACTCAGCCACACACTCCTGCAGAGGAACTGGCCCTCTCTCACAGTGAGGGTCAACCCTTGATGGAGGTCTGCCCTCAGTTTGAGTTTCATCAAAATCATCACTTTGATTCAACTGATTTTGATATTTCATTTTATAAACCATCTGACGCCTCGTGTTGATTCTGCTGGTTAAAATATTATTTCAATGTCACTTAAAGACTGTAAAACATTTGGCATCAACTCTCATGTGGACTTTTCAGGGCAGACACCCAGACTAAATATGAGAAAACTAATGGAAACCTAAAGGAGCCCAGAGGCTGGCCTGTATTTTATCAGACTTTTATTTAACCCTCTCAATTAATTTCCCCTCATTTATTTTCAAAAATATTTTTAAAAATCACTACATCAGTCTACAAGATCAGGTTGGACAGTGTAAAGTCATGAGTAAAAAAAACCAAACCAAAACAAAACAAAAAAACAAGAAGAATTCCTTCTTCCTCCTCTCCAAATTTGAACAAAATGTGAAAGAAAAACAAACATAATGAACATAAGAAGTCTAAGTAAAATGTATTAATTTTAAGAAGAAGAAGAAAGGGGGAAAAAATACTCAGCCTAACTTGGAAAAAAAGGTGCACAAGTTGTGCACCTCGATCTACTGGGTTCTCATCCAATGGGCAGGCCATTTTCCAAGAGAGCTGATTGGTCAGTAGGTGGGGCTTTTCTACCTGCTGAGCTCTTATCCTGAACTTAACCTGCTCTGGAGCAGGTTAGGTGTTCAGCATATGTTACCACGGCAACATACCCCGATAAAAAGTAAGCCACCTTTTTGGCACAGAAAACCCAGGGTTAAGCCTGAAGTTAGCTCGCTAAGCCCAAATCCAGCTGCAGGTACAGGCCTCAGGTGTGCCAACGGGAGGCCTGGGTTCTGTTTATTGATTATCAATCAGATGGAGATGATAAATCAGCAGATGCTGATGTGAATAAAATGACTGCGTCATTACCATGTGACTATTGCTATGGTAACCAGTGTGTTGACTGTGTCTGAGGTCAGGGGTCCAAAAGAGGTGCTGGGTGTGTGGTGAGTGTTGCCACGGTAACGGTGACAGGAAGTCTGACCAGGTCAGCGAGCAGCGGCTGCGGCAGCGTCTTCTCCATCTCTCTGCGTCTGCTGAGGCTTCGCCGCCGCAGCTCGTTCCGGCGCAGCTTGTACTCCTCGTACAGACTCAGCTCCTTGGTCCAGGGACGGCCTGCTGGGCGGGACGCCACGCCAGGGGGCGGGGCCTGGGGCAGGGGGGGCGGGGCCACCTGGGCCATGGAGTCTGGAGACAGGGGGAGGAGGAGGAGGAGGATTGATTACTGGAGAAATTTGACTCAGAATCTGAAACTTTATTGTTCCCAGAGAGGAAAGGGGATCAGTTGCAGTTGCTCAAATTCTCAAGAGAAGAATTGAATTATTGGAAACAGAAAAAGAAATAAGAACTGTATGTGCATGATGTGCATGTCTCAATATGTGCATTAATCCAACAAATTATCAATCATTATAACAATAATTAATGACTTGTCACTAATATGAATGTTTTTTATGTTGTACAGTATAAGCACCGCTGTGCATCATGGGAAAAGTCTTCAGTCAACCTGTGCTAAAATCACCTGACCACTAAAACAACCGCACATCAAACATAACACGAAACATGTCCAATCAGAGGCCAGAGTTTAACAGCTGGTATTCTCTCTCTCTCTCTCTCTCTCTCTCTCTCTCTCTCTCTCTCTCTCTCTCTCTCTCTCCTCTCTCTCTCTCTCTCTCTCTCTCCTCTCTCTCTCTCTCTCTCTCTCTCTCTCTCTCTCTCTCTCTCTCTCTCTCTCTCTCTCTCTCTCTCTCTCTCTCTCTCTCTCACAGTGCACTCACAGCTGGGGGCGGGGCTCTGGTCCGGGAGGGTTCGAACAGGAAACTCCACCCAGTCAGACGCTGAACTCTGACCCTGGAGAGACAGACAGAGGCATGATGGGAAAACCTCATCAGTCGGATGTTCAGCTCCGTCATCCAGTGATGTCATTTCCTGTGTTGGTGACGTTTTCCTCAACATGCCTGATTTCCCAGAATGCCTTGCATCGCTCAGAGAGTCTTATGCCCCTTTTCCACCAGAAAGAACCTGGTGCTAGTTCGGAGCTGGTGCTAGAGCCGGTGCTTAACTGGTGCCAACGAAGAACCGGTTTGCTTTTCCATCAGCCAAGAGCCAAGTGGAGCCAAGTCAGAGCCACGTCATGACGTCTTCGGAAAACGTGATGACGTGGGTGCGCGAGACGCTCGCTCAGAATCACAATAACCATCATGAATGAATGAATGAATGATACTTTATTAATCCTTTGCAGGAAATTACATTGTCACGGCAGCTTCATCACTTCAACACACATAAAACTGCACACTCATACTATACAGTGGCTGCAGCGTCTCTGTCTGTGTCCGCCCGTCCTGTCCTGAAGCCGGTGAAACTGATCAGTGAGTCGGGGATGATGTTCGTGAGCCGTGTCTCAGTCATGCATATAACGCTGCTTTCCAGATACAGTTTCTGGCCCCGGGCGAAAAACACAATTATTGCTGGCTACCTGTCGGATTCGTGATCGGAACGAATGACAGCTATGTTTAGTTATAAAACGGGTGCTTCTCATCCTTAAATGTAATTTGCTGAGCTGCGTTCCATGCCGTTGTAAAATCAGTATAACCCACGGCTTCTCGGGGATTATTGTTTATGTTTATAGCGTTCGCAGTTCCTGTTTTGTTTTGTAACCCCGCCCACCAATGAAGCGGTGGGCCGCGTCATCGGTTCTTTCTCTGGCTCCTGTTTAGCCCCTGCTCGGAGTCGGTGCTTGCCTAGCACCAGTTTGGAACCAGTTTGGCACCAGTTTGGCCCCTGTTTGGGCGGTGGAAAACCAAAAAACTGGTGCTAAGTCAGGCACTGGCTCCGAACCAGCCCTGGTGGAAAAGGGGTATTAAAGAGTTAAGTAGTTTGGATGTCAGACTTGAACTGCTTTCCACCAACAGAGGCCGATGCTCCTGACGGGACGTCCTGTCGAGCGGGGGCTGCTGGCTCATTCTGATGTTTCCTTTTTCCTTTATGGAAACAGGAGAAATGCCTTGGCACTACATTATTTAATTCTGGCAATTAAGATGATCACTTGCTGACAGAATGTGATCGTCTGGTGTTAGAGGGAGCAGCCTGACCCCCCTCCCCTACACGCTGCAGTGCACTCTGGGTAGTTTATAGTGTGCTACATGACTGATTGTTGAGAATTCAGACACTATCAAAATGGCCGACACACCCTGTAGTGGATAGTGACCCACCACCCCCCGCTACCCCCCGCCCTCACAGGCTCTCTGGCTCCGCCCCCTCACCTCCCCCAGCAGCTGGCTCTGCTGAGCGGAGCAGTCTAGCAGCAGGGCAGTCATCACCTCCTGTTCCTCCCCTGGCTCCTCCTTGATACAGATCACCTCCTCCTCCTCCTGCCGCTGTTCCTGTTTCACCTGCAGACACATCAAACACCCCCCCCCCACCTGTAAACACCTGCAGACACATCAAACACCCCCCCCCCACCTGTAAACACCTGCAGACACATCAAACACACCCGCCCACCTGTAAACACCTGCAGACACAAACACACCCTGACGTGTTGTGAAACTGAAGCTAGCAGAAACTCTGACACAAACTTTTTCTAGACATAAAATCAAATAGAACAAAAACAGTGACAGCAGACAAAGTAGCACAGCCCGCAGGGTGCAGTAGTGCAGAGCGGAGTAGCGCAGGGTGCAGTAGTGCAGAGCGGAGTAGCGCAGGGTGCAGTAGTGCAGAGCGGAGTAGCGCAGGGTGCAGTAGCGCAGGGTGCAGTAGTGCAGGGTGCAGTAGCGCAGGGTGCAGTAGTGCAGGGTGCAGTAGCGCAGTAGCGCAGCCCACAGGGTGCAGTAGCGCAGGGTGTAGTAGTGCAGGGCGCAGTAGCGCAGTAGCGCACAGTGCACTAGCGCAGGGTACAGTAGCGCAGGGTGCAGGGTGATGCTGTGGCAGGGTTTCAGGTCTCACCTGAACTCCACACAGCAGGGTGGAGCTGTCCGCCTGCGTCGACCTATCTGGGGACAGAGGGGGCGAGGCCGACACTTGACCTGGCTCCGGGGCAGGGGGTGGGTCCAGTGGCAGGTGCATGGCCTCTGTGTGGAGCTGCAGGCTGACGGTCCAATCATAGTCCTCGTCCTCCTTCCTGTGAGCGTCTCGCTCTGCAGAGCACGGCTCTGCAGGAAACAGGGAATACATGATGAGTAAAGAGAATCCGTATCTGATTCTCCAGCAGCTCCTCAGTTTACATTAATTGACCAGAAACTGTTAAAATACAGAAAATGTTTGAGGGATCACTTGAACATTTTCTACTTTCTGCTTAAATCTCAGCTCAATGTGTCAGAGTTCAGACTGTTTAACCCTTTGACTCCTGACACACTGACACTGGGTTTCTGTCAGGAACAGGAAAGGAAAATGGTCAGATAAACAATGAAATAATAATATAATATAGCAATAGAAGAAAGAGAAGAAAGAAAAGTAAAAGCTCTGATGTCAGCCCTCAGTGTCAGGACAGATCTGCTGCAGCTTGTCAACAATTTCTTCTGTTTTGGATTTGACCAAAGCATTTGATACATCCATCATAAATCTCTTAGTTAGAACCTCAGTTGCTCTCACGTGGCTTCAATTTAACTACTATTTAAATGATAGAGCACAATTTGTGTCCATTGTTGGCTGCATTTGTAGTACGTTAAAACTACTTTGTGGGGTGCTCCAGGGTTCTATCCTGGGCCCTTTATTATTTTTGATATGATTTGTAAATTTTTCTCTAGTATCTGCAAACACTAATAATCTTACAGACATACACAATGACCATGTTTACATGCACACCATATTCCTGTATTATTTGGAATATCCTCAATATTCTGGTTGCGCACGAGTCATGTAAACACACCGAACCCGATTAAGGTCATATTCCGGTTGGAGAGAATTCTGAATCAGACCCCTGGCATATGCCTGTTCTAACCGGAATATTGTGCCATGTAAACACCTTAATCGGAAAGTGCCCCGTACCGGAATATTCAGTTATGTCTGCGCATGCTCGATTCACAAGGAATCCTGGGGCGTGTTTGTTGCTATGGTTACTGCAAGCAGGGAGAACGACATGGCGAACAGCAGCAAGAGCGAGGAGACTGCAGTCTGCCTTCAGCTGATCAAACACTTCAGTATCATGGAGGATATGAGCTTCTTCTTCTTCTTCTGTATTTCCGGCAGACCAGACGCCTATAGGTGTACTGCTGCCCCCCACAGGTTGAGTGTTGCATTACATAAGAGCGTGGAATACGCCGAAACACGGAAACATGCCAAGTAACATGTAAACGGAATATTCCAGTTGCTGCAGCGCATATAAACACCTTATTCAGAAAATGACCTTAACCAGAATATTGACCCGAATTGGAATATGTTGTGCATGTAAATGTAGTCAATGTGTTCAAAGCACTAATAATGTCTGTAAATCAGGCAACTGACGGCCCATGGGCCACATGCAGCCCACTGATATTCATTTTGTGGGCCCTGGGTGCAGTCGCCACCCATCCTGTAAAATCCAGTCCCGAAATGCTACAGACAGAGCGCTGAGAGCAGCTGAGATAACACAGATGCACAGAGATGTGTTCAAAATAAGTAGTAAATTACTTCTGAGTATTCTGTAATTGGTATTTTGCTGGAAAGAAAAAATAAGATGTAATTAATAAAACATTTTAAGTGAAATGAATTTGAATTTGTGTATTTGAAATACTTTAACTACATTATTGTCATTTTTTCCTCAAAGACCATGCTGAGACCACTAAATGCCTAAAATGTTATATTAGTTTGTATAGACTGCCTTTTTGTATTATCAAAATACAAATTACTTGTATTTTAATTGAATACAGTATTTTGTATTTTATTTTGATAGTTATATTGAAGTATCTGCAGTTTGTAACAAGATTCTTTTTGCTGTTTGTACTCATCTCTGAAGGTTTGCCACACCGTCAGCGCCGCCACAGTGCCGCCTGCGCCCTTTAAAGCTGCCCACCCCTGCTGTCGCCAAGGACACGTCTGTTTAAACACTTTCAGCTGAGTGTCACTTCCTGGGTCCTATCCTGACATGATGAATCTGAGCTGTGATTGGTTACCTGGTCCTGGGCGGGGCGGCGCTCCCTCAGAGGCCGTCCTCTGCTGGCTCCTGTCGGCGGGGGCAGGGCCTCGGTGCTGCAGGTGCAGATCCACCACTCTCTGGTAGTGCCTGAGCCGGGCCTCGGCCAATCGCAATGTGGTTCTCATCTTGTCGTTCTCCTTGTCCTTCAGCGCCACATCGCGCCGCAGCGTCTTCACCTGTGCCTTCAGCTCCTCGAACTTCACACCCACCACCTTCAGCATCTCCGCCAGCACCGTCTCCACGGCGACGTTCACTGCACGCTCCACCACCGCACCCATCTGACCCCGGATCAGCGACACAGCGATGCTCACGTCCATCCTGACCTGGAATCACCATGACAACAGAGCTCTGACGTCATCATCATCATCATCATCACCATCAGATAGGGCTGAACGATTTATCGTTCTCTGATCGAAATTGCGATTTCAGACAGTGCAATCATGTGATCACAAAAGCTGCGTTTCTTTGCAGCGCTCCTGACTGACCCAGGATCTGTTGTGTCAACTATTTTACACATACATGCCGTCTCCCTACCATCCCGCTGTCATGCCCTGTCAAGCTCACCAATCAGAAGCGGCATGCTACGCGTGGAGAAGTCACGCTAACCAATCAGAAGCGGCCATTGTCCAGGCGACGCCTTACACACTCAGTAACAACAAGTTGGTGTCCCTAAATAACATGTTTTGAAATGGCTTCAAGCTGAACCAGAAGCAGAGTTAGGGGATTTAATCCCAAAAAAGCAGGACGTTGGTCTTATTTCAGGTTTCAGACTGCAGACGTGCACCAGAAACAGGTTCTGTGCAAAGCCTGTCGAACATCCAGCAGCAACACAACCAGCTTAGACCGGCACTTGAAAAATGACCACAGGCATTTACATGACGAGTGCATGACCAAACAGTACGGTGAAAAGTCGAGGTAAAGTGATGCTGAGGCCCGCTGCAGCAAACACACTACGATTACAGCGTCGTTTGCTGTGTAACACCGTATGAAAAGAGCAGCCGCAGACAGTGGGAGGTAACGACTGCCATAACACACGACACTGCCAACGACATGGTGTCTGTTAACACGGTCACCAGAGACAGATTTCAAAACCTCCTCCGCACGCTGGACAGAAGAGATGATTCCCTCCCGCACCTCCTTCAGCCAGGCTGCCATCCCACAGCTGTACGCCGAGTGGGAGGGAAAAAACACAGAGCTGAAAAATGTGGAGTCTTATTACTTATTTAACATTGTTTTTTGTTTTTTTTAATTGTTTTGCATTTTATTAAATTTTTTCAACTATACACAATTAAGGATTTTTGCACTACTTTTTAAAATTAAGACAGTCAAAAATGGCTCTTTTATTTCTTCAGTTGTAGTAACTGCTGTTGGTCAAGGACTTTAAAGAATGTACATGCATGTTTCTTGGCAATAAATACATGCTGGAAGCAATTCTTACCTTTTAGTATTCATCCTTGCATTAGAGTAAATAGCATTTAATGTTTTGATGGTATGATGTAATTTTCTGTCATGTTTTAAATCTGTTACTGTACATGGTGAATATTGCACTGCAAATTGCATTGCTTTATTCGCAATTAGATCGTTTCCTAAAATTGTTCAGCCCTACTTGTCAGAGGAGGAGCAAACAAAATGATCTTTCTATTCCTCCATGTTTCAGCTCCGAGGAACCGACAGACGTTTGAAAACACAATTTACTTTTCATCCATCACAATCTACAGCTGGGGCTCTGCTCGGCTGTTCCAGCTGTTCCAGCTTACAGAGCGTCAGAGGCATGTTCTCTTGTCAGGGTCCATGTTCACACATACAAATTTACAAACAAAAAACATCAGTTCTGTGTTCTTAAGACACAAACGGAACTGTATCTTTCCGCTCACAAAACAAAAACCTGCCAAAACGACTATGCAGCACTTTCACAGTTTTCCAGGGTTTCTGTCAAACGTTCTGCTTTTTAGAACAGTTTGATCTTTATTAGATCTGTGTTGTCCTGCTGCAGTCAGCTGGTTCTTGATACAAACAGCGAGAACCATACCATCAGTTAGCACAGGTTCTGCAACTGGATGACACGGACAGGTGTTCTTGTCAAAACAACAATTCACCGCTCGTACAGAATCAATCAAACACTACAGAACACTACAGAACCATATGTACAGAACATTACCAACCCTACAGAACACTAGAGAACCATATGTACAGAACACTACAGAACACTAGAGAACCATATGTACAGAACACTACCAACCCTACAGAACACTACAGAACCATATGTACAGAACACTACAGAACACATATGTTAAGAACACTACAGAACACTAGAGAACCATATGTACAGAACACTACCAACCCTACAGAACACTAGAGAACCATATGTACAGAACACTACCAACGCTACAGAACACTACAGAACACTAGAGAACCATATGTACAGAACACTACAGAACCATATGTACAGAACACTACAGAACCATATGTACAGAACATCTGGGCTGATCGAGTTGCTACAAAGTCACAGAGACTAATGAAGTTAGGGTTAGCTCCGTTAGCTCCGTTAGCCTCGTTAGCTCCGTTAACCTCCTACAGAGACTAATGAAGTTAGTGTTAGCCTCGTTAGCTCCGTTAGCCTCGTTAGCTCCGTTAGCCTCCTGCAGGGCTCCGTGCGCAGCTGCTAGCCTGCCGTCACACGTCTTCCGTCTGTGCGTTTTGTCCTCTTGGGCTCGTTAATATCGTTAATTCATGTTAATTCTCGTCAATACTCGTTAATCCCCATTAAACATAAACGCCATTAAATTAATTTAAAAACACGGAAGCTGTGCGGTTTGTTAAACGGCTCTTACCTGCTGCTGATGTTCACGTTAGCCTGTTAGCTAACGTTAGCCTGACCGCTCGGTCGGTGCGAATCAGTTTAATGTATATATATGTGTGTGTGTGTGTGTGTGTGTGTGTGTGTGTGTGTGTCGGATACGTGGACAGGTTGTTATTTGCGATCATTTAAAAACACAACAACTGCCACGGTTTGTTTACTCTCACCGGAAGTAAATATATACCTTCCGGTTCTTCTTCTTCTTCTTCTTCTTCTTCTTCTTCTTCTTCTTCTTCTTCTTCTTCTTCTTCTTCTTCTTCTGTTTTAATGGCGGGTGGCACCTTGCGCTAAGGTGTATTATCGCCCCCCTACTATGATGGAGCGTGGACCAGAGTTAACTACCCTATTAACATAAAAAAAACTTCCATATTTCCATATCCTAAATCCTATTGATCAACCCTGTGTCTGCTAAAAACTGAAAAAAAAACCTTGATCCCACAATAGCATTTTTAAGATTAAACTGTTCCATACCAAGTCTTCTCATCTTCCTTTTTCATATCTCTAGTTCTCTGGTGTATTTTTGGCAGTGAATAATAACATGTTTACCTGATTCTTCTTCTTGGCAGTAGTCACATAATCCTGTAGGATCCACAAAAATGTCATCAAATGATTCATGTTATTAAGTCTGTGCAGGTTTTCATATATTTCATTGACTAGGTCTTGCCTACTCTCGGATTTAAATGACTGCAATGACTTTACAGAAGAATAGGAATCTGTGCAAGGAACAACATTTTTAATTTGCTTCTCTTCTATCCACTGCAGCACTGTTGCTATGGCCATCATCCCAACAGTGAATACTGACAGATGATCTGAAGTTCGTCTTTTAACAGAAACTTTTAAACTAAGAATACTGAATGCAAAACTTGTCCTTCCTGAAGTAGGATCCTTAGATTCATCTGCATACGCTGGAACGTACTCTTTATATATTGTTTGTATTCTGTCTTCAACCAGACTGACAATACTTCCACACTCTTTAAACTGCGTTCCAAGGAAATGTAAGTCAATGGCCACTGAGGGAAACAACCAAGGTGGCTGTTAACGGCACTGCAGGGGTATAGTTTTTCTGATTTAATATCATGGCTCTTGCTACTTCCTCACTGCTCCATGCAAAACACTTCTGCTTAGTTCTAACTCTCTCCCAACATGAGAGAAGCACCTTTGTTGTTGGATGATCTCAGAATGTCTTTATGATTTACCCAGTAGTTCATCATTAGTTGTTTATATCTAATATGAAGTGGGATTTCATCCATCTCCACCTGAAGAGCAGACACAGGAGTTGTTCTGAATGCTCCACAACAGAGTCTCAAGGCTTGAGCTTGTATCACCTCCAGTTTCTTTATTGAGGTTTTTAATGCTGATCCATAAACTATACACCTGTAATCCAGCACTGACCTAATTAGTGCTACATACAAATTCTTGATAGCAGGTCTACTTGCTCCTCAGTCTAACCCTGTCAAACATCTCATTACATTAATACCTTTTTGCATTTATCAATTACCTTCTGAATATGTTCATTCCATGTTAGCCTTGTATCTAACCACACCCCTAGAAAACGAAATACTTTAACTTGCTCTATCCTTTGCTCATACATATTTATCATGGTATTAACTCCTCTCTTTCTTGTAAACATTACTACCTTGGCTTTTTCTATTGAGAACTTAAATCCCCAGGAATATGACAATTTCTCCACAACTTTAACTGCCTCTTGCATTTTATTCATGATATGATTGATATTTTCCCCCCTTTTCCACAAGGCCCCATCATCAGCGAACAATGATCTTCCAACATCACCCTGAACCTGAGAGAAGATCAACCATTACTTTCCCTTCATTTTCATGGCTTGATTCCTTTGTAGACCGCCTCTCTTCCCTCCCTCTTTCCTCATTTCCATCACTGAGTTTTACCATCTTTACAGCTTCTGCATATGTGACTTTATTCTGGACTCTTGCCTGTTGTATTTCCAACTCCCTTTTCATTACTTCACATCCCCCATAAGCCACACTGTGACTTCCTCCACAGCTACAACATTTAGGGTTCACTTGATTGCATTGACCATAATCATGATCTCCTCCACACCTTGCACATCTTCTCCTTTCTTTACATCCCTTTCCTATATGCCCAAACTTTTGGCGGTTGTAACACCTCAGTGGTTTCGGTATGTATTCTCTGACATTGTAGCTCGTGTAACCAAGAGTTACTTTCCTGGGAAGCACCTCACCTTCAAAGTCCAGCATTAAACATTCACTTTCTTTCCTTACACCTTCTCGAGTTATCTGAAGCCGTCAAGCATCTTTTAAAACTCCTCCTTTCAGATTTGCTTTTACTTCCTCTACTGAAACACTGATAGGTATCCCTGAAATCACCCCTTTGATCCATTTATTCCTCCTTTCAATATGACTTACACTCACCACTTTGAATCGTCCTACTTCTTTCATCCTGCCAGCACGCTCTCTCTGCTCTTCATTATCACACACAATCAACAAATTTCCATCTTTCAAAATCTTAGCCATTTGTATATCTCCAATCTGGTTCTTCAAAATAGTAGTTAATTTAACTGGACTCATTGAGGACCTCAATATAATCCTACACTCTTGGCTCAGTGAAGCACTTGAATCTTCCTTTGGGTCGCTGCTATCACTCCTGGTTTTCTTTGTACTAGTGCCTGGAGAATGCCCTGTTCTTTTCTCTCTCATCCTCTTATTATCTTGATTTACTTCCATGCTATCTTCACTATAGTAAATTTCAGACTCTC
This sequence comes from Myripristis murdjan, assembly GCF_902150065.1. Classification (NCBI taxonomy): domain Eukaryota; kingdom Metazoa; phylum Chordata; class Actinopteri; order Holocentriformes; family Holocentridae; genus Myripristis; species Myripristis murdjan. The sequence continues at coordinate 25,183,263 of NC_044000.1, forward strand.
CCCACTCTGGACCATTCACATCATAGTTGTGCCTACCCGCCACCGCATATCTCAGTTCAGGTTTCCCCATTTTTGTTACTTCTCGTTTCCAAGAATTTCCTCTTGTAGACACTTGTGTCTTCTTTCCGATTTCATTTGTTGAATTTCTAAGATTTCCTTGTTGTAACATTATAACCATCTGTCCGACCGTCACTCTCCTGCACCTTCTTCGCCCTCCAACCTACCTTCCGGTTATCAGCAAAGATTGTTTATTTAAAGCACATTGAGTCACTATTTGAGAAAAGAACTAATATTTATAATAATAATAATAATAATAATAATAATTATTATTATTATTATTATTATTATTTTAGAACTGTCTCTAACTTGACGTCACTCGTTGCAAAAGTCAGAAATCAATCTGATGGAGTTGAACAGCTGAATATTCTGGCAATATTTTGTTCCTGATTCTGCAGAGTCCGGTCTGGATGTGGTTCCTGGAAACAGGACAGAGTGAGAGCTCTTCACCCAGAGAGCTGAGGCAGCTGGTTTCACTCTGAAGGGTTTTGGGATTTTAGAAAACTGAAAAACTAAGGAACTCAGTTTGTCCAGGAACAGGAAGTCTTTCAATTAATAATAAGACGACGAAGAAGAATGATAAGAACGTCCTGTCCCGTCCAGCGGCGTCTCCTCCGAGCAGCCACAGAGACAAACTACAAACAACACAAACATAAAGACAGTGAAACAGAAATAGTTTGATGTGGACCAAAGACCGACGTAAACAAAATAAACTTGACTTGGAAGTAATCAATATCACCAATCAATACTACCAATGAGTATAACTAATCAATATTAACAATCACGATAACCCAACGAATACAACATCTCAACCCTGAAAACTGCAATCTGAACATCCTGACAGGACATCCTGCACACACACACACACACACACACACACACACACACACACACACACACACACACACCTGACACACCCACATCCAAGAAGAAGAAGAAGAAAGTTCCAGGTGCAGGAAAGATAAAATGTGACATGAAAGTGAAACCAAGCAGAGCCTCAGCTGGACAATTAATCATCTCTGTGGACCGTGTGTGTGTGTGTGTGTGTGTGTGTGTGTGTGGGTGGCAGGCAGGGGGCAGTAGAGGATAAAGAGGCAGCAGCTTGAACCTCACACACACACACACACACACACACACTCACACACACACACACACTCACTCACACACATTCAGCGGAGCTCCTCCTGCAGCGGGACGTCCCGTCTCAGAGCCGCAGGACAGAGGGAGGAGAAAAAGATATAATCGTCCAACATGCTGAGAGGACGAACACAGAGCAGAGAAGAAGAAGAAGAGCGAGGACGGGACGTTTTGACGAAGACGAGGCACAACAAACATTTTAATAAATAAAGAGGAAGAGGAGGAAGGCAAGAAGAAGTCAGTCCAGCACCGCAAAAACACCCTGAGGAGGATCTGAATGTTTGAACAGGACATCTGATCAAACAACCAACAAACCAAGAAAACAGCAAACAACAAACAAACCAACAAACAACAAAACAACAAACTACAGCTCTCAAATCCACAGGAAACTTTCCAAAATCTCCCAGAATCAGAGGAACAGAAGAACAGAGAGGAGGAACAGAGAGGAGAGAGGAGGAACAGAGAGGAACAGAGAGGAGGAAAAGAGAGGAGAGAGGAGGAACAGAGGAACAGAGAGGAGGAAGAGAGAGGAGAGAGGAGGAACAGAGAGGAACAGAGAGGAGGAAAAGAGAGGAGAGAGGAGGAACAGAGGAACAGAGAGGAGGGACAGAGAGGAGGCACAGAGAGGAGGCACGGAGCTGCTGCTGCAATTAAAACTAAGAGGAGTTTCTCCTGCGGGACGTTTTGATCCAGCAGGAGCCTAACCTGCTGCTGCTGGGACGTCCCATCAGATCGTTCATCTTCAAACAAACCAGCAGGCTGAGGAACGTTTATATCGACGTCCCATCTCAGATCAGAGGACAGAATCTCAATCTGCTCCGTCTGTCTTACATTAAGACTTTTGGATAAACTACCTCCTGTCTGGATCTGGGACGTCCCATCACAGCCAGCCAGCCTGAGAGGAAGAGGAGACAGTCACTTCTTCACCTTTAAAAAACACTGCAGTCTGAATCTACTTTGAGATGTTTTGACACACTACCTCATCCCTGGATCAGAGGACAGAGGTGACCTATCCTGACCTGACCCCGACCCGACCCTCCCATCCCGTCTCATCCTGTCCCGTCCCGTCCCAACCCAACCCAACCTAACCCGACCTGTCCCGACCTGTCCCGTCCCGTCCCGTCCCGTCCCGTCCCGTCCCGTCCCGTCCCGTCCCGACCCGACCCGACAGACAGAGAGTGAGTCTCCAAATTAAGACATTTTGACGGAACATCTCCGTACAGAAGGGGGTGAGGTCAGTCCACCATCTTTAAATCTATCAGAACATCTGTGGGACGTCCTGACGGAGCGCCATCTCTCCTCTCCGATCTGAACCTGCTCCTGCGCCTCTCAGCATCTGGCCATGCGGGTCCTCCTCCTCCTCCTGCCGGTCCTCCTGGCCGACCCGGCGGCGGTGGCAGGGGGGCGTGTCCCGTCTGGAGGGGGTGGCTGGTCCCGTCTGGAACGCTGGGTGCAGTCGGGGCTGCAGACGCTGCAGTGGGACACCCTGCGCCGCTGCCTGCGCTCCTCCTTGCCGCCCGAGGCCGAGTGCCGGCGCCTCGCCCACCTGCCGCCCTCCGCCGTTGCCGTGTACGTCTCCGAGCCTGGTAAGACGCCCGCTGATGTCACACTGACACGCCCACAGCTGCACCTGCCAATCATCATCATCTTCATCATCATCATCATCATTAGAGAGATGAGAGATCAGATTTATTCAAAACATCAAATGCTACTAATCAAATGCCACACGGTGATGTAAAAATGTAAAAATGTAAAAATGTAAAAACGTAAAAATGTAAAATGTCCAAGCAGCTCACATTCATGATGTTTTACTTATTAAGACAAAATATTTTAGGGTTTTATTCTGTTTTTAAATGTTTGATCATACACAGATTGTTTTTAATTTTCACATTTTATTTCTCAGTTTTATTCTCTGATAATGTTTGAGTGAATGAATCATTTTCCTGAGACTCTCAATACTTTTATTACATTTTTTAAAAGTTGTTTTTATTACTTTGGTTTAGCCTGAAAATGTTTGGAGACACTGAATATCGCTGCAAAATATGAGCAGTTTCAGTTTAACAG
>NC_044000.1:25191520-25209020 GCF_902150065.1 Myripristis murdjan
GCTCAGAAGTTTTCTACTGGGATGAAGTTTGACATTTTTCAACCAAACCCGAAATATGTAGCTAATTTTATACAAATGTCAAATCACCGAAACATGTAGAATCACAAACCAAAAGCCAATACCACCCAAAACTATGAACCCAGCAAAATATGACAAAGTGCAAAAATGTAAAGACTGCATTTGATTTTCATTCAAAAAGTCTTGGCAGCACCCAGTGCGGCCCAGCCCTCCAATCTGAGAAATGAAAACCAAAAATGTCAGAAACGTCTCAAATACCAGGAAGCACCGACATGGCTCAGCAGCACCTGAGTTAAACTGAAGAGATGAAATATCTAATTTATTGCTTTATTTCAAACCACCTTTTAAACATACTTTCCTAAAGGCTGTGAGTAAGTATTGATTTTTGGTTTGTGTATTTTAGTATTTGAACAAAATGAGGCTAACCTGAACCACACTGCTTTAGCGTTAGCTAACTGTTAGCTATGTCACATCCTACTGCTGCAGGAACAAAACCTTCATAATAATTTGTAATAATTTTTATCCACAACATCGTTTACGTTTCAGACTTTCTGCTCTGTGACATCACATCTCAGCGGTCCAACTCTCTTAGAAAATGTGGTGTGGGGGTGTACCAGAGAGGATGCACATCTGGACCCTCAATACTTTTTTGTTTAAATTTTACACCTGAGTGAAAATGCCTGCATGTAAACTGATTTATTTGATAGAGATTTGTGATTAAAAGGGTGTCTTCATTGGTGTCACACCCCTGCCCAAGAATGTCAACTTTCCATCTGTGTGAGTTTGTGCACTCTGATTGGTCGATCCCAGGAGGAGATCTGCGTACAGGAAATCAAGGAGGCGCCACTGCAGAAATGTGAACGCTTTGATGTAAACGCCACTGCACTTAAGGCTGTGAACACATGTAGCATATTACTGGCTGTGCTGAGTGTATGTGTGTGTTTGTGTGTGCAGGTGGCTGGCAGCAGCAGATGACCTACCAGCGTCACGTTCAGAACCTGCAGAGTTTCTACTCGATGCTGCGGAACAACGGCTTCCACAAAGATCACATCAAGACCTTCTTTGCTGGCAGTGGTCAACTTCCTGGTAGGACTGTGTGTGTGTGTGTGTGTGTGTTTGCTTGTGCCTTAACTTTCTACTTTTACCTCTCATTCTTCTCCCCCCCAGATGGTTTGGATGGCGTCCACGTGCACTCGGCCACCGAGAAGACGGGGATCCGTAACCACGTGTCATACGTGTGCAGGAAGCAGCACTGTGCCGACTCATTGGTGCTGTACCTGAACTCTCCGACTCGTAACGACGGCACCATGCTGCTGTGGGACAACAACCTGAACGGCATCGTAAGACAAACTGTCCACAGCCTTCACACGCTGCTGCTAGCCTTTGCTGTGAACGTTATCCAGTTTCCAAAGTCTCTCTCTGTCTCTCTGTAGGCCGACCTGAAGGAGCGATACTCGGTCAACGAGCTGCTGGCTGACCTGGCCGGCTGCAGGGCGTCTCGTGTCCTGCTTTTTGTGGATCAGAGCTACAGCGGCGTTTTGTCCAAGCGACTCAGAGGTTCCCTGAAGCACCTTAATGTTATTCTGATCCAGAGCCAGAAGAACCACAACCAGCCCAATCAAAACCTAAACCAGCAGAACCAGAAGCTGGACCCGGGCTGGGAGGACGGCGGCTGGGCCTCCATCGGCCCGGGCACCTGCCTGCTGGACCACCTGGGCAAGGTAGTTCCTCTTTAGGTTCAAATATAGAAACGTAGACCAGGCTGACATCATATGACGCCCCTCTAAGGGAGGGGGCATCTTGTTTTAACCCTAACCCTGACCCCTAACTCCTAACCCCTGACCCCTAACCCCTAACCCCTAACCCTGATCCCTTATCCCTAACCCCTGACCCCTAACACTGATCCCTGACCCTTAACCCTTAACCCTTAACCCTTAACCCCTGACCCCTAACCTTGATCCCTGACCCCAAACCCCTGACCCCTAACCTTGATCCCTGACCCCTAGCCCTGATCTCTGACCCCTAACTCTTAACCCCTGACCCCTAACCCTGACACCTAACCCCTGACCACTGAAAATGGCCCAAAGGCTCCTGATGAAATGGTCCTTGCTCAAAACTTTATATATAAGATAGAGACAACCCAAAACCAAAGAACAGAAACAAGAAAGTAACATCTGAAACGAGCTTGTGCGAACTTGAAAAGATACATGCAAAAGTGATTTAAAAACCACCTTTCATTTTCCCTGATAAATCCATCAATTTATGTTTTGCATAAGCCTCTATTTTGTTCTAAACTAAACCTAAACCAATCCAAACCCTATTCTTAACCATTTCAAAACAAAATTACAATAATATATTAGACCCTAATGTCAACCTGGCACTAACCTTAAACAAACTTTCAAGATCTTAAATTATTCTTGAACCAGGCCCAAACCAGCCCTACCCCTAACCTTAACCCTTTTAGAGTACAACTTTAACCAGAACCTGACCCTAACCTGAACCAAACTCAGACCTTAATCACTGTTTAACTAGACCTCGACCAATGAAAACCCTAAAACTTAAACATTCAGAATAAGATTGAAATAACACATTGTCAACTTAAACAAACTCATCATCATCATCATCATCATCATCATCAGGTGTCCTGCTTGGTGATGGGGGCAGCGCCATTCGTAGAGCCAATCAGGTTCACCAGTCTTCTCCGTTTGGGTCGGTCCAGTGCCAGTGGCTTGGCTTTGGCCAGTGACAGTCCCATCTGGTGCAGGTCTTTGGTGGCGGCATCGATCCATCGAGTGCGAGGGGCACCGAGGGGTGCTGCCAGACGGGACGCAGGGGGCTGTTGGGTGCGTTCCCGAAGTGTGATGTTGGAAACTTGGTTGTGCCATTTTATGCTCTATTGTGCCCAGCGCTCTGGTGTCAAAGCCGTCAATTCTGTCAGCCAGGGTCTTGTTGAGGGGCCACGTTTCAGCTCCGTATAGAAGTGTGGAGAGAATTGAAGTGTTGTAGATCCGAAGTTTGGTCCTTCGGGATATGGAATGGTGTCTCCACAACGGCGTTGTTTTCATGACACTGGCAACGGCGGTGTTTTCATGACACTGGCTACCAAGGCAAGTCACCGGTTTATTTCTGTTGTTATGTTTCCGTTGTATGTGACGATGGACCCCAGGTAGGTAAAGGAAGTCACAAACTCTACTTCCTCTCCACTGATATGCAACAGAGGGGGAGTTTCACCTCCGATGTGCATCAGCTTGGTTTTGTCCCAGCTGACTTTTAGGCCCAGTTTGTTGGCTTCCTCCTGGTAGATCTTCAGGGTTTCTTCTAGCTGATCTAGTGTGGAGCAGAAAAGTGTGGTGTTATCTGCATACTCCAGCTCAGTGAGGAGGTAGCTGCCTAGTTGGACCCCGGAAACCTGGGCACACACCCGGTCCATCAGATGGTCAGTGATGCAGTTGAAGAGGTCTGGTGCAGCTATGCATCCCTGTCTCACTCCGCTGTTGATGGAGAACCAGGCAGAGTTCTTGTTGTTGACATGCACACAACTTTCAACATCACTGTGCCTTGGAAGAAATTAGTGATCTATTGAGGGATGCCAAGGATGGTAAGGATCTTCCAGAGGAATGCGTGGTCCACAGTGTCAAAAGCAGCCTTGAGATCAAGAAAGGCAATGTAGAGGTGTCTCAGTGGAACTTATGTGCCTTCTCGATGATGAGACGGGCAGCAGAGATCTGGTCTGTTGTGGAGTGGTTTGGCATGAAGCCCTCCTGTTGGGGGCGTCTTTTGCTTCTTATGGCCAGAAGAGCCTGGGAGAGAAGTATACGGGTGAAGATCTTTCCTGGGATGGAGAGAAGCGTGATGCCTCTGTGGTTGTTGCAGACCAGCTTATCACCCTTGTGTTTCCAGAAGGGGAGAATGACACTCTGGGTCCAGTCTTCCAGGGAGTGCTCAGTTACCCAGACATGGTTGATGATGTGGGTAAGCCACTCAATGGTACGGTCCCCTCCCACCTTCATCATTTCTGCAGTGATGTTGCAGATACCAGAGACCTTGCTGGCTGATACATTCATCCTCTGTGTTGAGTGTGTTGAACTGCACGTCCTATACCAGGACTGTCCTCTGGTGGGGGCCTGTTTTTACTCGGCGCAGTGTTTGGTACACCTGGGTGAAGTACTTGTTCTCAGTGGCTGCCTCCAGATGTTCTGTGTTCTTTTATCGCAGTGTTTCGGATGTGATTCAGGTTACGGTATTCGATCATGTAATATATTAGGTGTAATATATTAGGTATTCATCATCTCTAAGACAGGCGGCTCTGCGGAGCTCTATGATTTCTAATGTGCTTGGTGATATCCATGGACGCTTAGGAGTACAACAAATGCATCCAATGGAGTCAGCAGCTGCCTGGTTTATTGTGGACACAAAAAGTTCCAGTTGGTGAGGTCTTCCTTTGCCAGGGCATTGTACTTGTTGGAGATGGAGTGGGTAAACACTGAGGTGATGGTGGGGTCCAGGAAGTGAGATGATCTCAGTCGGGGTGGGTCCCTTTGAGATGGAACGGCCTTTAGCTTAAGTCTCAGCTGGGCTACAAGTAATTGGGTCCGTGTTGCCTAGCTGGGCTCCACGATACACAAGGCAGTTGGTAAAACTGGATTTCCAACGGCTGGAGATCATGATGTGGTCAAGGGCCTTACGGGTTTTGCCATCAGGGCTGTACCATGTCCATTTGTGTATGTCCTTCCTGGGGAACCACGTGTCCACAGTGGATAAGCCCCCAGCATTGCATAGATGCAGAAGACGGTCTCCATTGTTGTTGTTGATGGGGTCTGGGGATTCTGGGCCAATGATGTTTCTGGTCTGCAAGTTTCATTAAGCAGAGGGGATGGTGGATGATGTCATGTGGGGGTATCTGCTGGATGACCAGATGTAATTGACTTTCGTAGAAAGTGTTCTTTGCCTGGTCGTCTGTGACCTCTGTTGGTGCATAGGCAACAGTGACTGTTGGCTTGCCATGACGGTGGTGGAAACGGGCAGTCAGCAGTCGTTCGCTGATGGGGGTCCATCCAGTGAGCCACTTCCTGATATATCCTGGCATTGCTAGGGCGACGCCAAAAAGCCCTCGGTTGTCATTTGGGCCACTCCAGATGCAGCTGTGATCATCCCCCCTTCTCTCGCCACTTTCGCACCAGCAAGATTCAGATTCCCGCAATAGAGATGTTATATCGACACAGCTCACGAGATAGGTGAGTGGGATGGCCTATACGTCGGAGTGTTTGCACGTTGCATGTTTGCACATTGCATGTAGCAACACGGAAGGGATGTTGTAGATTGATGGATCGTTGGTCAGGGGCGGGCGAGGGTTGATTCCTAAGATCAGTCCGGCTATTTCTGATTGGTTTCATAACAAAGGAAAGAGGTTCTCTGGAGTGGGTTTAGCCCACCACCAGATAGTCAGCTGAGGGGGCTGCCCCCTTAGGGCCTGCTGACCTGCCCTGAACCATTCTTTGTCTGGCCCCTCGCCTGGGACCCTACCAGGAGCACAAGGCTCCAGACAACATAGCTCTCAAGGTCACAGGGACACGCAAACCTCTCCACCACGACAAGGTGATGGTTCTCGGAGAGGACTTAAACAAACTCCAGCTTTTAAATTAATTACAGTTCAATACACACTTTAGTGACGCTGTGAGAAACTCCAGTTCTCCACCCCGACAAAACCACAGCAGAGCTGGAACGGGTCCGCTTCTGGTTCCTTGTTCAGCCAACAGGAACTTCAAGCAGCGACTGGTTTCCATGGCATCACCATGGAACCCAACTGTCATTAAGCAACAGTGGTTGCTGTCAGCGGTCATTCAGCAGTCAGCTGACAGCAAACACCTCAGGCTGTTATGAAAAAGAGCTTTATGCTTTGAGCATCAATGAATTTCAGAATAAGAGCTCTTATCTTGTCCAGCAGCTGAGATTCACTGCAGTGCTGGTGTTTCTCCGACGAGCGACCGCCAGGCCATGTTCCAAGTCCGAAATTTATTTTAGTGCCTTTTCCTTCGAAACACATGCGGTTCTATCAGGATACTTTTCCATTTGAAATGCCTTTCTTGATCAGCTGATTAATTATTGCGTGATTAGCGTGTGATGCTGTTTCTGGAACATAAATGTTCATCAGCTCAGTTTGAACAAAACACTGGGCATGCTGCCGGTAGTTTCCCACAATGCTTCACTGCGCTCAGCCGGCGGAGGCGCTCACCTGCCGCAGCGGAGATCGCTCGCAGGCAGCATGAAACTCTGCTCCGCCCACACACAGTCATGCCCAGACGCCACCACCTACAGGGCTGCTGGGGCACAGTGGCTGTGTCAAATAAACAAATTCATTTGTTTTACAAACGTAATTCCAGCAGGTGAACCCTCTTTCCTCTTCTTCCTTTTCCACCAATCAGAGCGCAGGGACGTCCCACCTCCTGGAACCGTGGGCGGGGCTTCTGAACGTGACGCTGGCGGGAGCACCCTGCAATGCCACGCCCCCTCTGACCGACGGCGAGATGAGGAGGGAATATCAGGGCTGCCAGAACCTGCCAACCGCCCTGTGGCATCAGAAGCACCGAGAGTGACACACACACGCGCACGCACACACACACACACACACACACACACACTGAAACTGACACACACACACAGACACACACACACACACTGAGACTGACACACACACACAAACACACACACACTGACACTGACACACACACAGACACACAACACACACACACTGAGACTGAAAAACACACACACACAATGAGACTGACACACACACACACACACACAGACACACACAGACACACACAAACACACAGCGCACACACACACACACACACTAACACTGACACACACACACACACACACACTGAGACAGACAGACAGACACACACACACACACACACACACACACACACACAGACACACACACAGACCTCAGGTTCAGCCAATGACAGTGTTGAGAAGTGACTGTCCCTTAGCTGAACTCTCTCTCTTTCTCTTCTCTCTCTCTCTCTCTCTCTCTCTCTCTCTCTCTCTCACACACACACACACACACACACACACACACACTCATATCTTAGGTAAATACAGAGTTGACTGAAGAGCTAATAACCAGTGTGAGTGTGTGTGTGTGTGTGTGTGTTAGCCCCTTACCCACATTAACATTTCAGAACGAACCCACCTCTGTCTGTCTGTCTCTCTGTCTGTGTGTGTCTGTCTCTCTCTCTGCCTGTCTCTCTCTCTCTCAGTCTAAACACTCAGCTCTGACTCCGGTCCAGTCAGATTTGTCATATATTTCAGTTGGGGTGCAGGCGGGGGGGAAGGCGGAAAATTTTTAAGCATCACAATTCAATTTCCTGCATTTCTATGCATTTTAATGGGTAGTTTGAACCACTTCATATGCACGCCTTAACAATAGTACTGCACACAGTCCTATGCCTGAATTAATAGCATACACCTCTTACTAACACTGTATAACTGCTGGTCGTTGCATTAATATCCTACAACAGAACAGACATAGGATTATTATAAAGAGAAAATTCGTTGCACATGGGTGATACCATTAATATCTTAATGTAGGATATTTACATAAAACGCCCCGATGGATCAGGTTAATTTCATTTGAACAATAGATTTCCCAAGCATTTATATGGGCTACGCAAACTTCAATCCACATGATAAAAATTAATCCACGGACCACCAAAGTAACATTTGACTGTTTAATTAAATCAACTTAAAATTACTCTGGCACGGTTGGAGGGGGGGGTGCTCATACACGAGCACAGGCACGCTGTGCATGTGCTCGTGGATACGACGTAAATCATGGCGTCCTCCTGCTTCCACCAAATTGTTTAATGCGTGCAGCGCAATTAACTGCGAATCGCGGCACTGCACAATCAATAATCAACTGATGATAATAATCAACCAGATCCGGCAGACCTGACCGGGTGGCCACGCATTCCGTGCGGTGCTGGCCGGCACCAAGCAGGCACCGTTCCCCCAAAATTTCACAATGTTTCCAGCCAGGGGAGCTCATGTCAGCACTAGGGGAGCTGTGCTCCCCTTAGCTCCCCCTTATTTCGCACACTGGTCGTGTCGGGGTTTAGAGCAGCAGGTCGGATCAGTTATCAGATCTGTGTGTGTGTGGTCTCATGAGTCCTTAACGTGGCGGGACATCCCGTGACCTGCAGTAGGCGCTGCTGGCATGAAGGTTTTTTTTTTTTTCCTGTCAGGTGTGTTTATCCTGCCGTCGGCTGCAGACAAACACGTGAACACACAGTACAATAGTGCAGTACACTACAGTTATACATGTGTATAAATATCTATGGGTCATTCCATGTCATTTCAACAAATGGCCCACGCACTTGGGTCTCAAAAAATTCTGAAAAAATCACCAGTTGTTCCTTATTTATCCAATAGGCACACTGTAAAATTTTAGTTTGCTCGGATGGATACTTTTTGAGATACGGCCAATTTAGTGAGGGGGGTATGTGTCGATTTTGGTGCGATTTTCACCGTCCTTATTTTTCCTCCATTTTCAGGTGTCAGTATCTCAGGACCGACACCACATAGGAAACTGAAATTTGGTACAGTAATACACCTCCACCTACTCTTTCAGAATATACAAAAACATCTGTCATACATCATAACTGGTAGGCATGCCAGCCCCTCAAAAATGGAAAAAAAAAAATTACATGGGTTTTGCGGTCGACCATGTTTGGGCCTTCAACAACTTTGTATTTGCCCCAGCTTCTTGATTTTTTCAGAGCTTTGAGATACATACATGGACTGTTCAAAGCATTAATGGTTAGTCAGATATATGCATCGGTTTCTGGATGGCAGCCTCTCCAAATCCCCAAAAAAGTTTTCATGGCCCATAACTGCGTGTGGGAATGCAATGGAAGGGAATGGAAAAATCTGATCTCTGTTTTAATTTAAAGTTCAAAGCTTACTCTTTCTTGGAATATAAAACATTTTTTCTTCATGCAAGTTCTTCATTTTTTTTAAAATCCCAAACATGGGGCTATTTCACCACTCGTGAATATTGAAATTCCTCAATATTAGACCATTGTAGCTTGCTTCTGTGTCTTATATTCATTTATTGTTCATTATTTGTTCATTATTAACCTAAAATATAATGACCATTGCATCAGAAATGCATTTATTTGTCACATCAAAATTTTCATGAACTTTTTACCAAATCTCTTAAGCTGCACATTCATACAGTTCAGGTTTTCACTTCCAAATTTCCACAGTAAAGTACCCATTCTAACCCTAACCAAAATCGACACATACCCCCCTCACTAAATTGGCTGTACCTCAAAAAGTATCCATCCGAGCAAACTAAAATTTTACAGTGTGCCTATTGGATAACTAAGGAACGACTGGTGAATTTTTCAGAATTTTTTGAGACCCAAGTGCGTGGGATGTCCTGAAAATTTGGTGAAATGACATGGAATGACCCCTACACATATACATAAATACGTGCACATAAACATCATCACCACAGCATTGCTACAACACCGTTTAACTCAGCCTCAGGCATCAAAACAGACCCAAACACACCGCCGCCACCGCCATGTCGCTGACTTCAGACAGGAAACAGCCATGTTCAGCCATTGGCGCAGCGCAGGCTCACGTAGACTCAGTGTGAACTTCAACCCCAAACTATTTTCAAACAGACAGACAGAGAGACAGACAGACAGACAGACAGAGAGAGAGAGACAGACAGACAGACAGACAGACAGACAGGCAGACAGGTCGGTTATGATTAAGACATGAAGAACTGAATCTGCCCTCCCTGCTGCAGACTGCCTATGGCTTTTTAATAAGGCCAGCTTTCCCTGTATATGTGTGTGTGTGTGTGTGTGTGTGTGAGAGTGTGTGTGCGTGTGAGTGTGTGAGCTCTCATTAAACATGAACACACACACTTCACCAACCACAGTTCACACAGCTTCATGTTCTCCACTTCCTGGTCATGTTTTTTCTGTCTGCTGGTTACTTCACTGTCCAGTCCAACAATCAGAAAATCAGGTCTCCACGTGGAAGCCCGCCCCGCACGGCGTCCAAATCGTCCTCCCCTCCTGTCACCATGTGTTCAGCTCAGTTTAGTGAAAATGTTTCTAGCTGCATGCAGGAAAACACAAAGGCACGTTTAGCATCAATGAAATAAAACATCATAAATGTTTTTAAATCAACACACCGCCTGCCATGCTGAATTCAGGCATTCCCAGCTGGCACAGCACCTGAACGCACCGCGGGTGTCACTCATTTCATCCTGTTTTAATTTTCATGTTGATGAAGAAATAAAGTGGCAGGACAAAAATAAAACAAAAATCCTTTCCAAAGTCAAACCTCTGACAGGAAATCAGTCTGAGTGTGAGATGTTCCCCGCTCAGGTCGCAGGTCGGAGCCGTGATGTTGATCACACTCCGCATGGAGACAGAGCACAGCAAACATCCAAACAAAAAACAAACAAACAAACAAACAAAACAAAATGACCAACCACCCTATATATTATTACTATTGCTGTTCTTGTCGTTGTTGTTGTTGTTGTTGTTGTTGCCCGCACCTTTACTTCAGTGGTTGCAGTCTAACCTTCTTTCAGATGTTTCTGTACATATTGGACAAATAAATTAACTTTTGTAAATACAATAGAAATGTTTGTATTTATTTGTGCTGTGTGTTGTTGTGAGTCTGTAACTCATCCATGTCCATATCAAATATTGGTACATAAACAAATAGATAAATAAAAAAAGTCCAGAGCCAGTGATGTTTTCTTGTGTTTTTATTTCACTCCAGTGTCTCAGTGTCAAAATCCAACATTTAATGCAGTTTGGTTTCAGTTTCAAAGTGTTCATTTGGTTTTGATTAAAATGGAGTTTTATCATGTTGTTGTTGACAACTGCCCAGCTCCGCCTCCCCAGGTCAGTCCCGCCTCCCTGGGTCAGGCCCCACCTCCCTGGGTCAGGCCCCGCCTCCCCGGATCAGGCCCCGCCTCCTTGGGTCAGGTCCCGCAATTCATTTTCACTACTTCACCACATTTATCTGAATCTGGATCTAAATGATGTGATTTCCAGGTCAAAGGTCAACACTGGTCGTGAGGTAAACGGCAGCACGAGCGTCTGTCCTGTTTCACGGATCCAGACTTCTCCGGATCCAGTCCAGGTTTTATGAGCATCATCAGTTTTCACATCAACAAGTTCAACTGATTTCTTTCCAAACAGATTAAATTAACAGGAAACCAGAAAGTAACCAAACAAAACGTTAAAACGGCCTCCAGGTGGCGCCACCGGAGGCAGCTGACGGCGTCCCGGTCCCGGTCCCGGTCCCGGTCCGGTTCAGTCCTCCGACTCCGCCTGCCGGGTCTTCTGCTGTCTGGACCACATGGCAGCATACAGACCGGCCCGCTGCAGCAGCTCATCATGTCTGAGAGACAGACAGGCAAAAAGAGGCAGACAGACAGGTAGGCAGTCAGAGAGAGAGAGACAGGCAGGCAGAGAGAGAGACAGACAGACGGAGAGAGAGAGAGAGAGAGACAGACAGGCAGGCAGGGAGAAAGAAAAAGTTTAGCTTCATTTTGAAATCACTTCTGTTAGAAATCCAGACAAAAACAACAAACACAGCTGTCATGCAAACAGCATCTGGCCTTTTTTTTGAAGGACAAGATGGATGACAAGAAGAGATGTAAAGGAAAAGGATGGAGAAGTGAAAGAAGAGGTGAAAAGATAAGAAGAAAAGAACAGGAGCACAGGAGGAATGAGACAATAGACGAAATACCTGCACGTGAACACAACACCAAACAGCACCTGAACGCAGCGATGTTTATAACAACTCAGAAGTCTGCTGTCAGATTTTCCCAGCAGCACATGAAGGCAGCACGGCAGTAAAAGGTGCAGGAGGAGAAGTGAGGAGGAGGAGGAGAGGAGGAAGAGCAGACGTGATATTTAGTGACACTGAAGCCGCTTTAAAAACCAAAGAGCTGCTTCTAAAACCCTCCAGCAGACCAGAGCCACGGCCACCATGAATTAATAAGAGCAGCACGTCTGGCAGAGAGACAGACAGGCAGCCGGGGAGGCAGGGAGAGAGAGACAGGCAGGGAGACAAGGAGAGAGACAGACAAGGAGAGAGACAGGTAGGGAGAGAGACAGGCAGGCAGACAAGGAGAGAGACAGGCAGGCAGACAAGCAGAGAGACAGACAGACAGGAAAATGGATGGAGGAAAAGAATGGGGGAGGTGGAGAGAGAACGAGAGGAAAGTGAAAACTCTGGGAACAGGCAGTGGAACGTCTCGGTTCTCCTGCAGGTTCTCCAGAACTCCAGAGCCTTCACACTTTCTTCACTCCAGTTTTCCATCAGCGGGATAAAGTCCTCCACATGAGTTTTCCTAAAAGCAGCAGCACTGTTGGGTTTTCATGGTCTTCAGTATCCCGGTTTTGATTGGGTTTTTTTAAGTATCAGGTTTTTGTGTTTGTGCACGTAAACACCATATCCTGAATTCAGAAACCGGGTTATGACCTTATCCTGGTTTCTAGAAACCCGGTTTTGCCACCTGGACTCCGATAGAAGCTGGGACACTGGAGCGTCTATACACCTTATCCAGCTCTCTGATGGCTGCCCGCCGTGTGCGCAGGCCCGCCAGAAGCCACAGAGGTCTCATGTTTGTCTTACTTCTAAATATAATAAATATTTCACACTTCCCGCTCAATCTGTTGTAAACAAAAGACGTAAAAGACGTGACACACACCTGCACAGAGAGGATGCAGTGATCAGAAAACGGGTTACTGGTGTTTATCATGTATACTGGGATATGAATAACCGGGTTTCTCTGTGCTCCATGTAAACATCATATCCCGGATAAGCTCAAAACTGGGATACCAAAGACCATGTAAACACACTGACTGTTGTGTTTTCAGGACTTTTTCAAACCGAAACGCTCCCTCCTCCTCCTCCTCCTCCTCCGCCAGGGAAAATAGTCCCCGGGGAAACATTTTGCTTTCCACAGCCAATTGTCAGCTGTGTGGTTTCTGAATGTTGAGGACTTTGTTTGCTGCAGAAGCAGAACATTATAAGGCAGCTGCTTTAACCACAAACTCACATTTTGAATATGTGTTAAATCTTTATTGATAAACGGTTTGTTGACGTGTGAAAACATTTAAATCAGGGGGACGGAGTGTGTCGCCGCTCAGTGTGTTTACACCCCAGGGTAGTGTGATGACCCCGCCCCCCTGTGTTGGTTTTCTTTGTTCTTCCTGTGTAGGAGGCCTGCAGGGGGGCGTGGCCCAGGTGGCCCTGCTGGATGAGCCTCACCTGCACAGGTTTCCACTGGTGCTGCTCTCTCTCCTCCCTGCCAGGATGGGTTTGTTTGGCGTTGGGTTATTTTCTGTTAGTTTATATTCTGTTAGATTATATTCTATGAGATTGATCTTAATTGGTGTCTGGACTACAGTACCTGTTCACACCTGCATCCATCACTGTCACTGCTGAGACACTGAGACTTGTCCTGACCAGGGGTGGACTGGCCATCGGGCCGATGTGCTATGTGGGCCGACAGTCCCCCGACACTTTTATTATTCTTATTTAAATAGCTGACCGGCCCATACAGCCAGTAGATCAGCGGCCTGATTGACACTGGGCTGGCCCAATCACATTGCTAAACAACCCCTTTTGCGTAGTTTGGTACCGCCTGCATAATGATTTTGGCAAATAAAGTCATTGCAAGAGTTTGTTTACTAACCACCGGGCCGGCCCTTGAGACACGCTGCTCTGCGGCCCATTGGTTATTCTTCTTCACTGACACATCTCCAGCCTTTGGCTCGGTGATATGATCTCATAGGATCTACTGACTCCACACTCCGCGTCGCTGCATGACACAGAGACAAACTGTCTGTGTGCCTGTGTGCCTGTCTGTCTCACCTGCCTCTCTCTGCGATGTGTCCATCCTGCAGAACCAGGATCTGATCAGCTGACACCACAGTCGACAACCTGCAACAGACACACACACATGCACACACACACATGCACACATGCACACACACACACACACACACACACTGAGAACTCTGTGTGAACCTGTCTGAATATTACTGCAGTGAAATATTCATGTCTGCTGGGATTAAAGCTTCGCTCAGCGATCTGAGGGCGGTTCAAACTGAGGGTCCGGGGCCCTTCGGGGCCACTGAGGGCCCGCTCGGGGGACCAGAACATGAACGTGTCTGGTCTGCAGCTTTAAGTCCTGACGGCATCTGAGTGCTCTCTTGGGACGTCCCGCTTCAATATTTGATGGGAACCTCGGTCACAGGTGGACAGATCCGACCCGGCGAGTCCGTCTGCCTCCTGTCAGGTCCGCTGGCCGTGGACCTGACAGGAGGCGGGACGGCTGCGTGTCTCCATCAGCTCACATTAACTACCTCAGCACCGGCCCGTCCCGCTGCGCGGCCCTCAGGTTGAACCCCCTGCGCCCCGAGCGGCTTCAGCTCTGTCAGACGCACGGGACGGAAGGCGACGAGCAGCCAGAAATATACAAGAAATTAGTAAAAGTTACAGACAAAGGAAAACTCTGGAAAAATGTCCAGCCAACAATAGTTATAATTATTTTGATTATATTTAAAATTATTTTAAAGGAAAAATATTTTCTTTTCTCTTCTTTTTCTTCTTCTTTTATTGGATAATTGTCAGGAGAATTTTTTTTCATTTTCAGAACTTTTTTTTTCTTGATTTCAGGTCATTTGCTTGCTTTGATTTTTTTGATTTTCAATGATGATAATGATGATGATGATGATGATTATTATTGTTATTATTTTCCCTTTTTGAAGTCATTTCCTGTTAAGTTGCTCTTTGCCTCAAGTCTCATGTTTCTGAGAGAAAACAGAAGAATCTGCTCAGGTTTCAAAGCTGTTTGATATCAGCTGTCCCATGTGTGTGTGTGTGTGTGTGTGTGTGTGTGTGTGTGTGTGTGTGTGTGTGTGCATGAGTAATGCACACAGACCAAGACAACATGTGTGATCAGTGTAATGAACACAGTCCATATGTTGCTGCTGCTTGAGGATCAGGCGGATCGACTTATCGCAGATCAATAGACGCTTTGATCAGGAAAACAAAGACAGAAGGAACCGAAAATAAAAACACCGACGTTCTGCAAGGACAGAACACACGGTTCTGCATGGTTCTGGGTTGTAGTGTGTGTGTGTGTGTCCCTGATCAGCTGGCATCTGTTTCTGTGTTTTCTTCTTTTGTCTGTTTCTCCTTCATCTCTTTTCCTCCAATCAGCTTTTCACGTTAATCCCACTGCTGCTCTTTGTGTGGCTGTAATCCCATCATGCCTTGCTGTCACCGCGTCTCTCTTTACCTTGTCTCTTCTATTCACATGTGAAATTTAATTTTGGAGCTGGTATATCTGCTGTAATCCCTCAGTCCTCAGTGAGACGGCCTGATGGTGGCGCTGCAGCTAATGACCATTTTCTCTGTTCGGTTTTGTGTTGATTATTTTGTCACAGCCACAAAAACCCCAAGAGGCAACATCGCACAGCGGCGGCTGGTCTTTATTGGAGAAATTACCCAAACAATTATTCATGATCAAAATTATAATCGTGAAGCCATGACATCACCTGTCCACCTGTCCACCTGACTCTGAGTTACAGAGTGCAGATCGATCAATTATCACAATATAATAGTATGTATTATATAATAATATTAATATTTGGGGTCAAATTTTACCTGTGTGCGACTACGATCGTGGTCCTGTTCCTGCAGACGTTGGCGAGGGAGGCCTGGATGTTCCTCTCCGTCTGGGTGTCCAAACAGGAAGTGGCCTGGGAGAGCGATGGCAGCTCGTTACCGCGGTGCGATCATGTAGAAAAAGAGTGACATCATCGGTGTATCGGCGAATCAAAGCTCACCTCGTCCAGCAGGATGATGCGCGGCTCCTTCAGGATAGTCCGGGCGATCGCCACCCGCTGCTTCTCCCCCCCGCTCAGCTTCAGACCTCGCTCGCCCACCTGCGTCTCATAACCTGGGAGACACAGTGCCTTCATCACCACCATCATCATCATCACCACCATCATCTTTTTTTTTTTTTTTTTATAATTAAAGTTTTTATTTGCAAACTGTGGTACATAGCTCATGGCACATTATAATGAAAAAAAAGGTGTAAGGTCAGACAATAACATAATATGTATGGTCCCTGGTTAGAGAGTACAAAATATAATCTTGACAGGCATACATTACATAAGACATGGCATAGAAACATGGATTTAGACACAGAGATTTGGACTTGGGCCCTAGTTAGATGTCAGATATTCTGTAAAGTAATCCCAACTTCCTAGGACCACAGGCCTGCTGGGCGATTTCCATCGTCTCAATATAATTCTGGCAGCTGAGGCTATGCCCACCATCAGCACTGAGTGTGTGTCTTTTGTCAATTTAGGTATAACTGTTCTGTCACCTAGAAGACATAGACGAGGGGAAGCTGGCAGACTA
Source organism: Myripristis murdjan (assembly GCF_902150065.1). NCBI lineage: Eukaryota > Metazoa > Chordata > Actinopteri > Holocentriformes > Holocentridae > Myripristis > Myripristis murdjan. Next base: position 25,208,033 of record NC_044000.1, read on the forward strand.
ATTCTTGCCCATTTCTCTAGGTATGTCAGTATTTTATACCAGAAGGGTCTGACCATAGCACATTCCCATATAAGGTGCAAAAAGGTGCCTGTTTCCTTTTTACATTTCCAGCACAGATTACTGTCTATTAGCCCTATCCTAAAAAGTCTACATGGTGTCCAGTAAAAGCGATGTAGAATTTTATATTGAATAAATTTGCCTCTAAATTCCTTGATATATTTACCATTATCAGCCAGGATCTGTTCCCAGGTGTCCTTATCAATTTCATATTCAAGATCTCTCTGCCAAATTATTCTCAGATTTTCACATGTACTGCTGGTCAGGTAAATTAAGTTATTGTAGAATGCTGATGCTTTGTGGCTACATGGGTTCTGTAAAAAATCAACTACTGGGTTTTCTGCTTTGTCGGGCAGTAATTTTTTAATAATACAGTTTCTGATCTGCAAGTACTTCCAAAAGTCGCCTTTCTCTCGCAGGTTATATTCTTGAGCTAACTCAGCAAAGGATTTAAAGATACCATCTTTATAGAGATCACCAATTGTATGAATTCCACTCTCTAACATCTCCTCCAGAACACTGTTTGTTTTCCTATTTTTATTTCTGGGTTGAGCCATAGTGAGGCATATTGCTGTCTGTAATTTTGCCCAGACCTCCCTAGAGTGTTTAATAATAGGGTTTGTCTCCTTCAGTTTATCATTAGATTGGGATAATACCTGTAAAGGGTGAAAAGGTGTGGCAAGAGACTCTTCTATGGTGGCCTGTTTTAAACCAGACACCGTTCCGTTCCAATGTTTTGCTATCTAAGCCGTTTCAAAAGACAAACTGTACAATCTGACATCAGGCAGAGCGAGTCCGCCTTTATCCTTGGGTGCATACACATCATCATCATCATCATCAACATCATCATCATCATCATCATCATCATCACCATCATCACCATCATCATCATCATCATCACCATCATCATCCTCATCATCATCATCATCGT
>NC_044000.1:25211520-25219020 GCF_902150065.1 Myripristis murdjan
TGTGACAGCTCTTAAAAATGTTCACATGATGTTTAAAGGTGTACAGGCGGTCCAGCCTCTTTGCAGTGACTCCAGGTGTGTTGTTTGTCATGTGTGTGGAAACTTCCCCACAGATCTATCAGCTCATGTGCTTCAGTCAACTGTCTGAACCTGCGTGATGAAGCAGGATGAGGCTCCTGCTGGTTTCTGTCCAACAGTGGGTTTTCAGTGCAGTTAAAATCGCCTCCTAAAAACAAATACTCAACACTGCTGCCGTTCCTTATGGTGTCACATAAAACATTCAGCACTCCTCATTTTCTACATTACTGTGTGTTTCCTGTATCAACATTACATCCATTTGTTTCAGCTGTTTCAGTTTAAAAAAAGCAGCTCTTTTGTTTTCATCTCTGGCCCTATTTAAGTTCAAAGTGCCTGTTTTAAAGTCACACATGGAGAGAAAGAAGCTCAAGAACAAGAGAACAGCAAGACAGGAAGAAAGAAATAGCAAGAAAAAGGAACCCAAGCTCCTTGGTTTAAGCAGCAACATCATCATCATCATCATCACCATCAGCCCTTATTTGTGCTTTTACTTTTGGTATCAGTTTCTTGAGACGATAAATTTCTTTCTCTGTCAGCACATCATCTCCAGAGCTGACTGAACTTTTTGTCAGGCGCCTCGCTGAGTCAACAAACCTTTTTAAATCTGAGAAGTAATCCTCTACTTTCACAAGCCTGGCTGCCTTAGTTCCCTGCAGAACCCTCTTAATGTCAGCAGGAGTGTACTGGCTCTGCTGGTCTTCCTGGCTCAGTGTACTGGCTCTCTCACACTCTGCCTGCACCTCTCCTGCTTTTGTCACTTTACTGACTTTAAAGGCCTTTGCATCACTTTGCACCGGCTCTGAACTCTTCCTCTTCTGTGACATTGTAAACCAATCATCAGACATGTCTTCATCTTCAAAGAAATCCTCACCCCGACAGATTATCGTTTGTTTCTACCTTTTCATGAGTTTCAGTCACAGTAGTTATGTTTCCTGCACTGTAGTCAGGCTTCATCTGTTCAACTTTGTTTCTTTCTCATTTACTTCATCAGTTCGTTTGTTGTCTCTTTTCTGTCGCTGATCCTTGCCTTTCTCTGGCATTACTCTACCATCATTCTCCGGGGAGGCACCGTCTGTGGGAGCGCCACCGACACTGGGCCCTGTCCGGCCGCTGCTCCCCCCTTCTCACTGGACAGGAGCGAATTCGATGCCCCTCCACACCACAACCAAAACACTTCATGGTGTCTGACGAAGCAAAAACCATGTAATTAAACCCATCTATTTTAAAGTTAAATGACAGATTGAGTTCATCTGTGCTGTCTTTCAGGACCATGAAAACCTATCTACGGTGACATACCACGTTTGAGCAAAGGAGATTTGCATCCCAGAGAAACCATTTTTATCGGGGAGACGAGCTGTCCGAACCGGGACAGTTCTTTGGCCAGCACTTCATTTTTAATGAACGGGGGAGCATTAGAGATGATTACTTTACGGGCTGGATTAACAAGCTGGGGAACAGGAGTGAAAGTATCCTGAATGACTACACCTGACTCAACCACATCACTGACTTTGTCTGTACTGTCCAAAAAAATGACAATCGCCCCATTCATGCGGGAGGCGGACTTCACGCTGCCGTAGCCCACCACCTCTCCCACAGCCAGGTCGGCCTCCTCCACCCAGCAGTTCACTGCCGGCACCAGTTTGACTGCATGACGGCGAGTCAGCCTCTCAAAGTCTGCACCGGCCTCCATGACGGGCAGACTGCAGCCACGCTACCAAACCAAACTACACCTGCAGCTACACACACCTGTCAGGAAGCCAATACAGAGAAATAAAGAAAAACACACACATAGAACAGCAAAAAGAGAGAAACTCACTCACGCTGAAGCCACGCTACCACTCCACACTCCACCATTCACTCAGAGAGAGAGAGAGAGAGAGAGAGAGACAGACAGACAGACAGAGAGAGAGACAGAGAGAGAGAGAGAGAGACAGAGAGAGAGAGAGAGACAGACAGAGAACATGTCTGTGACCTGGGGCAGCATGCATTATATAGTATAGGATGAATTAAGCCATGCAACATTTACGTAAATGTATGGTGTGTGTGTGTGTGTGTGTGTGTGTGTGTGTGTGTGTGTGTGACAGAGGCACAGAGACAAGCTCAGATGAAAAGAGTCCAGTCGGTCACATGCTTTGAATTAATTAAACAAGTGAATAAATACTTCAATGTGCTTAATGTCATCTTCATCACCACAGGAGGAACATCTTCATCACGACGATATGAAGTCATGAGGGCTGGAGAACGTCGGTCTCGGTTCTCTGCTGCCTGCCGGCTGCTGATCCTCTCAGGTGTGTTGAGTGTGTTGTGACTCTAATGGCTCTGGTTCTGCTGGTTCTGTTGGTGCTGCTGGTTCTGAAGTGTTGACGGGTCAGATGTGACCAGCAGGGGGAGCCTGGCGTGTCGACGCGACACGCCTCATCTGATGGGTCAGTGATTGTTGATGTGGATTTTTTGCGTTTGAGTTCATTTCTGGAACTGTTGAGTCGCAGAACGCAGAAGCTCGGAGAACACACTTCCTGAGGAACGTCGGCCTCAGGCTGCTGGTCAGACTGAGGAAGATATTTGAACATTCATCTACCGCCCAATCAATTCCCATCAGACTAAATGAGATTAGCAGAGAAAATGCCGGATGGCGCTGAGGTCAGACAGACTGGCAGACAGACAGACAGGCAGACAGACAGACAGGCAGACAGAGAGACATGCATTTACATCATTTACATATATGTTTTGTTGTACTTCTGGGTCAGATGTTGGGCACATTTCTTCTGTCTGAAACACTAAATAAGTTCCATGAAATCAAAATCTGTCCTTCACAGCCACAACAGCGGCTTCATTTCCTCTCTGTGGCTGCTAAATCCCTCACTTTCCCTTCACTTGATCTTCATTGTCTCCTGTTGGTTTTTGTTCGGCATCTGTTTCTGATCGAGGCAAAGAGCCGAGACAGACGGCAGACGGAGGGACACAGGCGTGTAAACAGACATTTAATCTTAAAAATGCCACTTTAAACCAGGACAAAATGGCACCTTTAAAAATTTAAGGAGATTCAACAGGTGAACCAGAGATCACAGACTTCACCTGAGAACACCTGATCAACCAGGTGAAGAGCTCTGCTCCAGAATCAGATTTATTCTGCACCCAGTCAACAAATGAAAACATAAACACACCACACATTATCATTATCTTTCTATTTAATCTCTGAAACGTGTACAGAAGGCAGACAGACACTTTGATCTAATGTGATGAAGCTGTGCCGCTCTAACCCTAACCCTCTGAGGACTGTCCCATTGCTCCTCAACGGATCCTGGTGTCTGTTCTGACTCGCTGCTGCCCCCTGCTGGCTGCTGCGCACATCGCTGTTATTTCTTCTCATGCTGCATTCACTTGCACTCAAACACTGGAGACAAATCCAAAGTGAGTTCATTGAAACTCGGACAACAGAGTTTCGCTCTTGTAAATTTCTGCCCAGTAACAACATTTCTTTTTTTCTATTATTATATTGCCCAAAACCCAGTCTGCAACTGAGGTGGATCGTGACCACAGTGCCGCCTGTTTGAGCCCTAAAGCTGTTTTTAGAAAGCGGCTGGGATCGGACAAACAGAACGCAGGGTGGATTTCTTTTGATTGCAAAGTTAAGTTTAAAAACTATCACACAGATCAAAGCTTTATTATTTCTCAAAGGCAGAGCAGAAAAATTCTGATTGGACAAGTTCAACCTGAACAGATGGAGCCAAAGAACCAGACTGACTCCCATTGAAAGAAAATGCAAAATAGTATGAAGAAGTGAGTTACTGGGCTAGCTCATTAGCCTACATGGCATTTAAACTAGCCATGCAAGCATGTAATTGGCTAGTTAAGCAAGCTAGCTAGCCTGCTAACCTTCAGACGACATGAAAGAATGAGTGAAGGAAGCAGAGCAGCCACGCGGGGCCAGCGGTGGCCATGTGCCGCTGTCACCACCAGGGGGCTCCAGCAGGCCGGTAACAGACACGGAGGTGTCTGACAAAAAGACACCGCCTCTTCAATCTTCTATTGTTTTTATTTAAATTCTGATCGAACGTTTCTCGTCGCCAGTTAGCTAACTTTCACCCTGAAAAGCTTTGGTTCTTTAGCTCCGCCCACTGAGGTTGAACTCAACCAATCAGATCATTCCTGCCTGTGCAGAACTAAAACTCCAGTCTGTATGTGATGTCGGCCATGTTCTCGGAGGCCGTCAGCCTCAACAAGACGTGTGGTCGTATCTTCAGGCGGTGGAGATGTTTCTGCTCGCGAGCTTCACCGAGAGCTGCAGCTTGTAAAACTAAAACTGCATCATCGCACCATCTCGTCCACGTCCTGTCACAGGAAAGGAGTCCTGGTCACGGGATCGGCAGGTCAGCCGGTCCCACGGCGTCTCATGCAGAAAGTATTTGGGAGTCGGGATGAGAACCAGGTGGAGGTGAAGTGGCTGCTCTCCTGACATGATGGAGCTATTAAAGGGAGTTATGGTGTGTTTTATAGCTCTGAGCTGCATTCCTCCTCTGCCTCACAGACAACAGCCACGACGCAGCTATAAAAGGGACTTTCCACCTAATTTAAGGATTCATGCAGCATTAGAGTGATGAGACCAGTTAGTCATCTGGGACAGTCTCCGACTAGAACGCATCATCTCCGACCGGGCCGCATCATCGGCCACGTCTTCGACCGGGCCGCGTCATCAGAGCTCCACTGTTTGTCAAAGAAAATAAAAATCAGAGGTAGCAGTGCAGAGTGAGTTGAGGTGCAGAGCCGGAACTGGAACCCTGGAATGCGTCGTGTTTACTTTCACTTTGAGTTGTGCAGCATGTAACTCACTTCAAACCAGGGGTGCTGCCAGGAATTTTGGGCCCCATGAAAAAAAAAAGTATATATATATATATACACTATATTACCAAAAGTATTCGCTCACCTGCCTTTACTCATACTATGAACTGAAGTGCCATCCCATTCCTAACCCATAGAGTTCAATATGATGTCGGTCCACCTTTTGCAGCTATTACAGCTTCAACTCTTCTGGGAAGACTGTCCACAAGGTTGAGGAGAGTGTTTATAGGAATTTTTGACCATTCTTCCAAAAGCGCATTGGTGAGGTCACACACTGATGTTGGTCGAGAAGGCCTGGCTCTCAGTCTCCGCTCTAATTCATCCCAAAGGTGTTCTATCGGGTTCAGGTCAGGACTCTGTGCAGGCCAGTCAAGTTCATCCACACCAGACTCTGTCATCCATGTCTTTATGGACCTTGCTTTGTGCACTGGTGCACAGTCATGTTGGAAGAGGAAGGGGGCCGCTCCAAACTGTTCCCACAAGGTTGGGAGCATGGAATTGTCCAAAATGTTTTGGTATCCTGAAGCATTCAAAGTTCCTTTCACTGGAACTAAGGGGCCAAGCCCAGCTCCTGAAAAACAACCCCACACCATAATTCCTCCTCCACCAAATTTCACAGTCGGCACAATGCAGTCTGAAATGTACCGTTCTCCTGGCAACCTCCAAACCCAGACTCGTCCATCAGATTGCCAGATGGAAAAGCGTGATTCATCACTCCAGAGAACGCGTCTCCACTGCTCTAGAGGCCAGTGGCGGCGTGCTTTACACCATTGCATCCGACGCTTTGCATTGCACTTGGTGATGTGTGGCTTGGCTGCACCTGCTCGGCCATGGAAACCCTTTCCATGAAGCTCTCTGCGTACTGTACTTGGGCTAATCTGAAGGTCACATGAAGTTTGTAGCTCTGTAGCAACTGACTGTGCAGAAAGTCGGCGACCTCTTTGCACTATGCGCTTCAGCATCCGCTGACCCCTCTCCGTCACTTCACATGGCCTACCACTTCGTGGCTGAGTTGCTGTTGTTCCCAAACGCTTCCATTTTGTTATAATAGAGCTGAAAGTTGACTGTGGAATATTTAGGAGCGAGGAAATTTCACGACTGGATTTGTTGCACAGGTGGCATCCTATGACAGTTCCACGCTGGAATTCACTGAGCTCCTGAGAGCGGCCCATTCTTTCACAAATGTCTTGTTTCACAGTCTGCATGCCTGAGTGCTTGATTTTATACACCTGTGGCCAGGCCAAGTGATTAGGACACCTGATTCTGATCATTTGAATGGGTGAGCGAATACTTTTGGTAATATAGTGTATATATATATATATATATATATATATATATTTACTCGATGATGGTTTAATAATATTATATTAGTTTTTACCTAATTTTTGGGGCCCCTGTCAGGCAAGGGCCCTTGGAATTGTCCTAACTTTTCCCCCATATATGGCGCCCCTGCTTCAAACCGCCAAAATTGAAATGCCTTTTCCACCAACGAGGAACTATTTCTGTTCTGGTTTGTTCACCAAATATTGAACCGTTTTTTGCATTTGCAACATATACAGAAAAACTGGTTTTCAAGCTGCAACCAGAAAACAGTGGTTCTCAGATGGGAACCAAGTGGGCGAGTGGGCGAGGAAAGTTGGTTAAAAACATTTTGCCAACTATAAGCAGCTGCAAACACATCGTAAATAAAAATGTTTTAAACGGGCCTTTCTGAGCAGCAGCAGCGTTTCCTGACACTTCCTGCTTGGTTCTCCAGGATAGAGCAAGCACCAAGAACCGGCTGAAGAACCAGCTGAGGAACGGCACCAGTTACAGTTTATAATCCTCAGTCTGAACCATGTCAAGCTCAGATTATGGAGGTTAATTATTCCAGCAGGTGTGAGGGGGCGGGCTCTGAGCTGCAGGTGACAGCAGGCAGGTGAGGTGTGTGTTTGTGTGTGTGTGTGTGTGTGTGTGTGTGTGTGCGTGTGCATGCATCTTGGAAACAACCAGAATTACTAGCACAACAAGTACAAGAAGTGGGCTACACACAATTACTTACACACACACACACACACACACACACACACACACACAAACACACATGCACACACACACGCACACATCTGGCGTCTGGACTCATGGCTGCATTATTCAGGAACCTTTTACTATGATTTATTCACAACACACAAGTGTGTGTGTGTGTGTGTGTGTGTGAGACATTGAGAGAGTAAAAGTGTGAGACAAAGTTGAGTGAAGGAACACAACATCACCTAGCAGCTAACAAGGATGGTGTTATTATTATTATTATTGTTATTATTATTATTACTATTATCCTCCATCCAGGATACCACCCAACAAAATCCCAAACCCTTCCGCTTCAAATAAATATTCTGTGAATGTGAGGAAAAAATGAGTGATGAGTTTTTAAGAAAATTATTTATTAATAAATAAAATTTCTATATCATTCAAATATTCTTTGTAAAACTGTAAAATTCTCAAATGGATTAATGTATGTAAATATACAAATGTGCATCTTTTCCTTTCCTTAAAACTTTTTTATTGTACAAGTAGAAAAGAAATACTGAGGAAATGAAACTGCAG
>NC_044000.1:25221520-25226520 GCF_902150065.1 Myripristis murdjan
TTAATACAAAGTATCTATGGTCTGGGTGAATACTCTTTTCAATCAACCAGTAGGCGTGCGATAAAACCACTCTCTGCTTCATGTCAGCTGGTTCTTTGCCTCCATGTAGTGCCTTAAAACCATTTAACACACACCCACTCATTGATTATCCCTTACCTAATACACGCTAATACAAATACACATTAACGCACACTAATACAAACACACATTAACACACACTAATGCATGATGATGCACATGAGTTTGGAGCAGAGGATTTCTGGGATGATGGATCAGGATCCTTGCACATGTCCATGGGGAGTCGAGGTGCTGCAGGACGTAGTGCAGTCCCATGTTGACTGCATCATCCACTGACCTGTTTGCCCGGTAGGCAAACTGCAGGGGGTCCAGCAGGGGGCCTGTGATGTCTTTCAGGTGGGACAACACCTGTCTTTCGAAGGATTTCATGACCACAGACGTCAGGGCGACAGGCCTGTAGTCATTCCATCCCGTTAGGTTAGTTTCTGCCTGTAAGTCGGGAGAAGTTGAACCAGACAATGGTGGGAGAGTCTCAAAGCAGCATGGGAGGCGTCCTTTAATACCGCGTAGTGTTTTCATGCCTGGTGGGACACTTAATGTGTTGATTATATTTTGGTAGCTCACGTCTGTGGTTTGCTCTGTTAAAGTCCCAAAGAACAATGAGCAGGGAGTCGCAGACCTGAGGTGAGATGTACACACGGAGCAGAATGAACGAGGAAAATTCCCACGGTGAATAAAATGGTTTACAGTTTATGGAAAAGGACTGCATAATGTCTGTGACACTGTGACATCTGTACACCAACCTTTGTTAAAATATAACCAGATTCCGCCTCCCTTTCCTGGTTAGCTCCGGTAGACCGTCCACACGGAGGAGTTGAAAGCCTGGCAGATGTAATGTAGTGTCCGGGATGCGTTCATAAAGCCAGCTGTCAGTGAAGCACAGGGCGGTGGATCTGCCAAAGTCCATGTTGAGGAGCAGCAGTGTGTCCATCTTGTTGGCCAGAGAGCGGACATTCACCAGACAGGAGTGCAGTTTGAAATTGCCGCAACGGCAGTTTAACGAGCATGCTTTCCTCGTCAGCATCTTTTGCAAATCCCAAAGAAAGCTGCTGCTGCTCCAGCTAAACGTTCTGAAAAGCTATCTGTTTCAATGAAAAACAATGAAAACTTTGACCGAGGCTGCCATCTGCAGCACCTATGATCTTGATCTACATTAAAACACACTAATACAACTACACATTAACATACACTAATATACATTAGTACACACTGATATACATCAATACACCTTAATACACATTAATATACATCAATATACATTAATACACATGAACACACACAAATACAAATACAAATTAACATGCACCAATACACATTACTACACACTAATACACACTAATAAATATTAGTACACCTAAATGCTAACCAGTATGACCTCACCTCCCTCTGCTCTGCCAGCAGGCTCAACATGTTCTCCATGTCAACAAACGCACTCTGAATCAGCCTGGAAACACAGCATTCACAGGTACTATCAGTATTGTTATTAGTAGTATTAGTAGTAGTTGTAGTAGTAGGCGTAGTATTATTAAATACTTATTAATGCTTATTAAAATTAAATTTTAGTATTATTATTGTTACTACTTTGCTTCAGCTGTTAGTTTTCCGGTCTGTCTTGTTTTCTATATAATTTCCCCCCCAACTGCAACTTTGGTTGTGTTTTCTATCACTTTTGCAGACGATATACAACTTTATATTTCAGTCACGACTGGATGGACGATTACAGTCCTTCAACAGGATTCTCCAACTGGAAAATGCTGATGTTCTTGTCATAGGCATTATTTAAAAATGTAGTGTACTCAGAGTTAATCCCGACATCAGATCTCCTTTTCACCTCTAATCTGTAATTCGATAATGTAATCTCTGTTATACAGTGTTTTCAAAACTTCTGTCAGTGTGGTCGTTCTTTTTTCTGTATTTGTCTCAATATATTGTATATGTCTATTGTCTATATTGTCTATATATTGTCTTCGTTGCTGTTATGTCATTTTACTATGAAGTACTACTATTTATAATACTATATATTGCCACTCTACTACAAATACTTCTACCTGGACCTACTACTACTAATGTATAGAGAAAGTAGCTGCCATCTCATCATTTTTGTTTTGTTTTGTTTGTTTGTTTGTTTTGACTGGCAGGTTTGTTGGTCTCACCTGTAGTAGGTACCAAACCAGTTGAGAGGCGTGTACAGCTGGATGATGTAGGTTCCAAAGAGAACATAATCCCCCACCTGTGGAATAGGAAGTACACACAGCTAATACCAAAACAAACTGCTGGGTTTTGCTCTTTTCTGTTCTACTGTTTTCTGCTGGGTTCTACTGGGTTTTGCTGTATTCTACTGTGTTCTGCTGGGTTCTACTGTGTTTGACTTGGTTCTTCAGGGTTCTCCTGTACCTGGAAGTGTCCCTGGGTGACGAGGTGAGCACAGAGCAGCGACCCGGCCAGCAGTCCAGACCCAATGATGATGTTCTGAGTTTGGTTCAGCAGAGCGAGTGAGGCTGCACTCTTCCACTCGCACCGCTGGAAAAACAAATCCTTCCACTTACTTTTGTAGAAGATTCAGAAACTCACAGCCTCTAAAACTCTCACTCGCAGTCTTTAAACCTGGAGATTTCTGACCTGATATTTCAGGATGGCTTCCTCAAAGCAGCAAACTTCGTAATCCTCAGCGCTGTAATATTTGACCTGTGAGAGGAAATAGAGTGAGGCGGTGAGACTGACCAATCAGCATGAGGCTGTTTAAACATCACCACCAGAAGACAAGCTGTTTTGCTATCATGGATGTTTCAAGTATGTTTTTATTTGTAATATTTTAGATGGTCTGTGTCATTAAATCCCCCAGGGGATTGATCAGAGTGAAAAAGCTGATAAATAAAATATGTAATATATTCACTGTATAAAAAATCGCAGAAAGAATAAAAATGGGCTGAAAACTAAAAAAAAAAAAATTGTCAAGTCGCTGACTCGTTTGATAAAGGCTCTCATTTAGACACCCACGCATGGCAGCAATTCAAAATAAAAGCTGCCATAAAATGGATGGAGTTGTTTCTTTACTGATGAAACCCTCTGCAGTTCTGTTTGTCTTTTCAGAATAAAAGCCTGATGATTTAACTTGGTACCGTCTCAAAGTTGAGCAGAGAGTCAACGGCCCTGGACTTGGCGTTGTTGTCCTGGTTGTTCATTTCTCGTCTGTACTTGGTCCTCCACTCTGTGATCAGGACAGTGCAGACTGAACACACACACACACACACACACACACAGAGAGAGTCACAGTAGCTACAGTTTAAACTTCCAAAGTTCTGTCATGTGGCCTTAAAGTACTCAGGTTTCTGCTTGTATGTTTTGTGATGTTATGAGTTTGGCCTCCTGACACCAAAAACATCAACTGGACAGGCAGAGAGAACCGAGACCATTTCCTGCTGCCAATATAACTAACGAATATAACAAACAAACAAACAAACAAACAAACAAACAAACAAACAAACAAACAGATGTGTAACAGAGATGGAACACAGGAAATGAGCAAAACTAACCTTACTTTCATTCTTTCTTTGCATTTTTGTAATTCTGTTCTGCACCGCTACACTGACTGAAACACACACACACACACACACACACACACATGCGTGCGCAGACTCACTGAGGTAGAGGACCATGCAGGTTAGGACGATGAGGCCAAACCAGACGTTGAAGTAGGAGATGAAGTAGATGATGGCGATGATGATGTCAGCGATGGTGGGCAGGATGCTGAACAGGATGTAGCTGCACACACACACACCAATCTGATTATTGGAACTGATATTGATTAGTCATTCCTCTGTTGATTAATGCCTCGAGCGTGCAGCACCACTCAGATTCAGTTGTCATGGAGACAAAAAGCTAAGAACTGGAAGCTCTTCAATTAACAGAACATTAGCTTAAAATAAATAAATTAATAAAAATTACCGGAAAATTAGCGCACATGCAGACACACAGGGGGAAAGAAAATTAATAAAAATTATTTTAAAAAGTGACAAGAAACCTGCATTTCTAACGATTAAAATTATATATGATCAATATATTTATATAGGATCTGATTTAGAGCCTGAACCAGGTTCTGGTTTGGGTTCTGGTTCATGTTCTGGTTCAGGTTCTGGTTCTGGTTCTGGTTCAGGTTCAGGCTGTGGGTGTGGCTCAGGTTCTGGTTAAGATTGTGGTTCTGGTGCAGGTTCAGGTTCTGGTTTAGGTTGTGGTTCTGGTTTAGGTTGTGGTTCTGGTTCTGGCTGTGGGTGTGGCTCAGGTTCTGGTTAAGATTGTGGTTCTGGTGCAGGTTCAGGTTCTGGTTTAGGTTGTGGTTCTGGTTTAGGTTCTGGTTCTGGTTCTGGCTGTGGGTGTGGTTCTGGCTGTGGTACCTGAGCAGGTTGTTGATGGAGGCGGTTCCTCGGTCGACGCTGCGCAGAACGTCTCCGGTGCGGCGCTCCAGGTGCCAGCGCAGAGACAGAGCGTGCAGGTGAGAGAACAAACGCACCTGCAGAGCGGAGAGGAGCTGAGCATGAAGGACTGATTGGGCCGTTCATACAGTGTTAATCAACATCACAGATTATATTTCAGAGTGGGATTTATTCTACAGTTAATCAGAGCTATAATCTGGATTACAGCACCATGCACACAGCAGCAGCTGCAGATGATCTGCATGTGAGCAGGTTTACTTACTTTCTCTCTGCTCATCAACACGAATGAAACAAATGAAATGAAGTAAAATGTCAAAGATAGTATTAACCAGTTAATTTGTGTTGTATTCAATTATTTGTGTTATGGTTTCCAGTTTTTCATTTCATAGCTCAGTGTCTCCAGACAGCTCTCTCTCTGTGTGTGTGTGTGTGTGTGTGTGTCTGCTGGATTGATTTAATACACACAGATATTATAAATCTCAGCGAGTACTT
>NC_044000.1:25229020-25231520 GCF_902150065.1 Myripristis murdjan
ACAAATCAGTTACTTTGAGAATATGTTTTCAGAGCGGAGTGGTAGTGTAGCGTGTTGTGGCGTGGTATAGCGTGTTGTGGCGTGGTATAGCGTGTTGTGGCGTGGCATAACGTGTTGTGGCGTGGTGTAGCATGTTGTGGCGAGACATGTTGTTGCGTGGTGTAGCGTGTTGTGGCGTGGTGTAGCGTGTTGTGGCGTGGTATAGCGTGTTGTGGCGTGGTGTAGCATGTTGTGGCGAGACATGTTGTTGCGTGGTGTAGCGTGTTGTGGCGTGGTGTAGCGTGTTGTGGTGTAGCGTGTTGTGGTGTAGTGTGTTGTGGCGTTGCATGTTGTGGCGTGGTATAGTGTGTTGTGGCGTGGTATAGCGTGTTGTGGCGTGGTATAGTGTGTTGTGGCGTGGTATAGCGTGTTGTGGCGTGGCATGTTGTGGCGTGGTATAGCGTGTTGTGGCATGGCACGTTGTGGCGTGGTATAGCGTGTTGTGGCGTGGTGTAGCGCGTTGTGGCGTGGCATGTTGCGGCGTGGTATACCGTGTTGTGGCGTGGTGTAGCGCGTTGTGGCGTGGCATGTTGCGGCATGGTATACCGTGTTGTGGCGTGGTGTAGCGCGTTGTGGCGTGGCATGTTGCGGCGTGGTATACCGTGTTGTGGCGTGGTGTAGCGTGTTGTGGTGTAGCGCGTTGTGGCGTGGTATAGCGTGTTGTGGCGTGGTGTAGCGTGTTGTGGCGTGGTGTAGTGTGTTGTGGCGTGGCATAACGTGTTGTGGCGTGGTGTAGCGTGTTGTGGTGTAGTGTGTTGTGGTGTAGCGTGTTGTGGCGTTGCATGTTGTGGCGTGGTGTAGTGTGTTGTGGCGTGGTGTAGCGCGTTGTGGCGTGGCATGTTGCGGCGTGGTATACCGTGTTGTGGCGTGGTGTAGCGCGTTGTGGCGTGGCATGTTGCGGCATGGTATACCGTGTTGTGGCGTGGTGTAGCGCGTTGTGGCGTGGCATGTTGTGGCGTGGCATAACGTGTTGTGGCGTGGTGTAGCGTGTTGTGGTGTAGCGTGTTGTGGCGTGGTGTAGCATGTTGTAGCGTGGCATAACGTGTTGTGGCATGGTGTAGCATGTTGTGGTGTGGTGTAGCGAGTTGTGGCGTGGTGTAGCGTGTTGTGGCGTGGCATAACGTGTTGTGGCGTGGTATAGTGTGTTGTGGCGTGGTATAGCGTGTTGTGGCGTGCTGTAGCGTGTTGTGGTGTAGCGTGGTGTAGCGTGTTGTGGCGTGGTGTGGCGTGGTGTAGCGTGTTGTGACGTGGCATAACGTGTTGTGGCGTGGTGTAGCATGTTGTGGCATGGTGTAGCGTGTTGTGGTGTAGCGTGGTGTAGTGTGTTGTGGCGTGGTATAGTGTGTTGTGGTGTGGTGTAGCATGTTGTGGTGTAGCGTGTTGTGGCGAGACATGTTGTTGCGTGGTGTAGCGTGTTGTGGCGTGGTGTAGCGTGTTGTGGTGTAGCGTGGTGTAGCGTGTTGTGGCGTGGTGTAGCGTGTTGTGACGTGGCATAACGTGTTGTGGCGTGGCATAACGTGTTGTGGCGTGGTATAGCGTGTTGTGGCGTGGTGTAGCGTGGTGTAGCGTGGTGTAGCGTGTTGTGCCGTGGTGTAGCGTGTTGTGACGTGGCATAACGTGTTGTGGCGTGGTGTAGCATGTTGTGGTGTAGCGTGTTGTGGCGTGGTGTAGCGTGTTGTGGCGTGGCAACGTGTTGTGGCGTGGTGTAACGTGTTGTGGCGTGGTGTAGCGTGTTGTGGCGTGGTGTAGCGTGTTGTGGCGTGGTATAGCGTGTTGTGGCGTGGTGTAACGCGTTGTGGCGTGGTGTAGCGTGTTGTGGCGTGGTATAGCGTGTTGTGGCGTGGCATGTTGTGGCGTGGCATAACGGGTTGTGGCGTGGTGTAGCGTGTTGTGGCGTGGTGTAGCGTGTTGTGGCGTGGCATAACGTGTTGTGGCGTGGTGTAGCGTGTTGTGGTGTGACGTGTTGTGGCGTGGTGTAGCGTGTTGTGGTGTGACGTGTTGTGGCGTGGTGTAGCATGTTGTGGCGTGACGTGTTGTGGCGTGGTGTAGCATGTTGTGGCGTGACGTGTTGTGGCATGGTGTAGCATGTTGTGGCGTGGTGTAACGTGTTGTGGCGTGGTGTAGCGTGTTGTGGCGTGGCATAACGTGTTGTGGCGTGGTGTAGCGTGTTGTGGTGTAGCGTGTTGTGGTGTGACGTGTTGTGGTGTGGTGTAGCATGTTGTGGCGTGATGTGTTGTGGCGTGGTGTAGCGTGGCGTGTTGTGGCGTGGTGTAGCGTGTTGTGGTGTAGCGTGTTGTGGTGTGACGTGTTGTGGTGTGGTGTAGCATGTTGTGGCGTGATGTGTTGTGGCGTGGTGTAGCGTGGCGTGTTGTGGCGTGGTGTAGCATGCTATGGCGTGATGTGTTGTGGTGTAGCGTGTTGTGGCGTGGCATGGTGTAGCATGTTGTGGCGTGGCGTGGTG
>NC_044000.1:25234020-25244020 GCF_902150065.1 Myripristis murdjan
CAGAAACACGTCTCAACATGTGCACATCATGGGAACATCATGTGCACTTCATGGGAACATCATGTGCACATCATGTGAACATCATGGGAACATTTGAGCATCATGGGAACATCATGTGAACATCATGGGAACATCATGTGCACATCATGTGCACATCATGGGAACATCATGGGAACATCATGTGAAAATCATGGGAACATCATGTGCACATCATGGCAGCATGTGAGAATCATGTGCACATCATGTGAACATCATGGGAATATCATGGAAACATCATGTGCACATCACGGGAACATCATGTGCACATCATGGAAACATGTGCACATCATGGGAACATCATGTGTACATCATGGGGACATCATGGGAACATCATGTGCACATCATGTGCAGAGCATGGGAACATCATGTGTACATCATGGGGACATCATGGGAACATCATGTGCACATCATGTGCACATCATGGGAACATCATGTGTACATCATGGGGACATCATGGGAACATCATGTGCACATCATGTGCAGAGCATGGGAACATCATGGGAACATCATGTGAGCATCATGCAAATATCATGTAAACATCATGTGAAAATCATGTGAACTTGTGAGCAACATGTGAGCATCATGGGAACATGTGAGCATCATGTGAACATCATGCGAGCATCATGTATCATGTGAATATCATGTGAGCATCATGTGATTATCATGTAAACATCATGTGAACATCATGTCAGCATCATGTGAACATGTCAGCATCATGTGAACATCATGTGAGCATCATGTGATTAACATGTAAACATCATGTGAACATCATGTGAATATCATGTCAGCATCATGTGAACATGTGAGCATCATGTGAACATCATGTGAGCATCATGTGAACATGTGAGCATCATGTGTACAGCATCATGTGAACATTGGGAAGATGTGAGCATCATGTGAACATCATGTGAACATCATATGAACATGTGAACATCATGTGAACAACATGTTGGCATCATGTGAACATCATGTGCACGTGAGAATCATGTTAGCATCATGTTGGCATCATGTGAACATCATGTGAACATGTGAGCATCATGTGAACATGTGAACATCATGTGAGCATCATGTGAACATCATGTGAACATGTGAACATCATGTGAACATCATGTGAACATGTGAGCATCATGTGAACATGTGAGCATCATGTGAACATGTGAGCATCATGCGAACATCATGTGAACATGTGAGCATCATGCGAACATGTGAACATCATGTGAACATGTGAGCATCATGTGAACAGGGCTCAGGTCGCTCCATCAGAGGTGAAGTTAAGTCAAACTGACGTTTCAGAAGCAATAGTGAAAATGTGGCTGATGAGTTTTTGATGTGGACGGAGTGAAGAATAAAAACATGAAGAACAGAAACTTCCAGAAAGATCCTCAAACAGCTGCATCACATCACATGACCCCTGACCCCTGAGCAGATGGTTTTCCTGGGGCTCATGAGGTTCATGTGCCATGTCTTGGAGATTTTGCCAAAGTTTGGCTGAGTTCCTGTTCCACAGACAAATAGATGCTGTATTCAGGTCCCGTGGTTTTTCCCAGACACTCCATCCTCTGCGCTGGACGCTGCGTTCAGGTCCCGTGGTTTTTCCCAGACACTCCGTCCTCTGCGCTGGACGCTGCATTCAGGCTGATGGCACCTGCCGCTCTGCATGGAAATGATGAGCGTTAACGTAAAGTAATCCAGACGTAGCGCTGCTTCATCTTCCTGTAACCGAACAGCTGTGCCTGTCATGAAGTGTCTCGTGGTTTTGTTAAATTAAGCCTTTGAAACCTGAGCAGATTTGTTTGATTTCTTTTAAAAACATGAGAAAAATGCAATGAGCAACATTACAAAAAATAACCCAGAAATTACACACAAAAGAGAAAAGATTTTTTCCTGTAAACCCTAAAAAAATCTAATTATACTAATTGTAAGGACAATTTTCTGGACATTATTCCCTTGGTTTTTGTTTGTTTGTTTTGCTTGCCAGAGACAGCAGGTGAAAAGCCTTTTGGCTCATTCTGCTCTTAGAACTTTACATTTAATAAGAGAACAGTTGATGTGTGTGTTTCTGGAGTGTGTGTGTGTGTGTGTGTGTGACCACACCTCCAGCCTCACACACCTGGACACACATGATGCTCGGCTCCACTGCATACTTTTTACTGTGGGAAACTGGAATTTCCAACGTCCCTAAATGCAACAGTGATGCGGCACCTTCAGGACGTCGTAACTTCACTTTCAGTCCACGACTCAGATCCTCTGCTGACGAGATGGAGAGAAGTTAAAAGGAACATTTCACCCAAATGCATGATATCTGTATCCAGTCCTCACCGTGTGCAGAGTTTTACCCACAATCCTTCATGGTAAACTCCAGAACCAACAGCCATCAAACCATTGCAGCTGGATGAGGATTATTTTTAGCTTGATTTTTATTGTGCCAGGACTATTTTGTTAGCATGTATTGGTAATTCCATAGTTATGTTGTGTTTTGTTTGTTGCCTTTACTGTTTGAGAGCCAGAGACAGCAGGTGAAAAGCCTTTTGGCTCATTCTGGTGCAGTCACAGAAATGTTTATTGATGCACACTGTCTCTGTTGGATAAAACAAACAAACAAACAAACAAGTCTTTAATATCCATCCTGATCATGTGACTGGACGGCAGAGATTTGGATTCTCCAGCAGGACAAGTGGAGCTTTTATCTATTATCGGTGAAATGTCCCTTTAATTAAAGTGAGTGGGTGTTCCTGAGGTCTATTGGCTTACACTAAATGCTGGAGGGGATGCAAAGCAGCCAGCAGGGGGCACTGTGACAGCAGAGGCATCAGCAGCCAGCAGGGGGCGCTGTGACAGCAAAGGGCAGAGCACATTCTACAGCAAATTACATTCAACAGTAGAAACACAAACCAGGGCAGGAAAAAATGTTTTGTGTCTTCAACCAGCAGCCACACACACTCTTTGTGTTTCAGGATGCGACAGGACGTCCCGAGGCTGCCGGGTCACCTGCCGCAGGTGTCTGCCAGACACCCACACACCTCAGTGTTTTCATTAACTGTGGTGTGGACTCACAGCTCCCTCTCTAGAAACAAACACAGATTTCTAACCCTGGTTAGACGCTGAAGGCATTTTCCTCCCTGATTATTCTACCTCTGCAAACTACCTACGATTTTTTTTTCTTTTTTAAATTTTTGACTTGCTAAATAAAAAAGTCAAATGAGCAAAGTTCAAACGGTGCCTTTTTCATATTCAGGAATCCTTAAGTCTTGTTTGTTCTTGCAGGTCATTTTGGGGTCTTTTAAGGGAGACTTGGGGGGGGGGGAGGGGGGGGTTTGTGGTGGTGATACGTCCCCGTCTCCCTGGCCAAGTTTCACCTCATTACAGTTTGTTGAAAATCATGTAAACTCAGGACCGTCTGTCCAGTTCCACTTCATCCAGTTGAGTAAACCAGTAAACCAGTATGTAGGCCGATCAGCTGGGGTTCACAGTCGCCGGTCAATCCAGTTCAGCTCCCCTGGCTTCAGGTCATCAAGGCAAACATGAATTCCCCCTCCCCCTCCCCTGCCCTTTCTTAAAACCAGAAGGAAATTAAAATCTGAACAAAGCAACTTGGCTCACTGGCGTCTCCCAGTGGCAGCCAGAGGTAACATCAGTACCAAGAAATCAAACATCAAAGGAAGCCAAAGGGACAGTCCAACTTTCTGTTTCTGTGCTGTTTAGGGGGACATTTCCTGTGTGGACCGCTCACTTCCTGTATGGACCGCTCACTTCCTGTTCGAAGAAGATTTGGAAGCAGTGACAAACTGACAGCAGAATTTAATTTGGACAAACTGGGAGCAAGATGTGGACTGAACAAACCGTCTGCGTCACTGGTTTGATTCCCTGCCAAAGTGTCCTTGAGCAAGGCAGTGAACCTCTCAGTGTTCGTCTCTATGATAACAGCATCACTCAAACAACTGAAACTCTCTACCTACTCTGAACCCTACCAGTCCATGGGTTCAGGTTCTGGTTCTGGTTCTACCCCGACCCACCACACGTCCAGGACCCTGGCTGATAGGACTGAAACACCGGGACATAACACACTGGTAGGCCATCTGCCCCTTTATTCTTTGGGTTATTAAGGGGAACCTGATAGGCTTAAATATCCCTGAACAAACTGTTGCTGTCCGGCGGCCAGATGAAGGTTTGGGTAAACGGGCAGCAGGTTGGACGTCAATATCGATAAGACATCGACTCTCTACCTGCTCAGCCAAATGCTTCCTATGTAAAAATAAAATGTGGTCCTGAATGCCATGGCAGCGGACCGGAGCTCCGCCCCCTCACAGCGTGTTGCCCATGCTGCTGCTCACCAGCCCCTTGATGTTGGTGATGGGCCGGACGTCGTGCAGCTGTCTTCTTCGGTCGATAAATGTGGCCAAACGCGTCGTGTCCAAGGGCGTCTTGGAGTATTCCCCGCCGTGCGCACCCCCACGCCCCACCCACGGGTGCTGCAGACAGGAAGTAGCACTCGGCCTCTTCCTGGGGTCCTGCTGGAGCACGGAGGAGACGAAATCCCTCGCGGCCTGGCTCACGTCTTGGAAGTACTCGTCGGGGAAGCAGAAGTCCAGGCGGCAGATGTTGACGCAGGTTTCCTCTGGCGACTCATCCAGAAATGGGGAAACGCCGCTGAGCATGACATACGCCAGCACGCCCATGCTCCACACGTCTGTCGCTACGGAAACCGGCGTGCCGCGGATCAGCTCGGGTGCGGCGAACTCAGGGTTGCCTAGCAACAGGTGGACGTAGCGGCGGTGGGCGGAAAGCTGGACGGCGTCACCGAAGTCGATGAGCTTGACGCACGGGGTGGCGGAGCGGAGGTCGACCATGATGTTCTCAGGCTGCAGGAGACACAGACACAGGTCAGGACTCAGAGGGCGGAGCCAATGACAGACAGACTCGTCACACATCAAAACACATCAGACACACACCTTCAGGTCCAGGTGAGCCACCCTGCAGGTGTGCAGGTGCTGCAGAGCCTCCAGCGTTTCTCTGATGAAGAACGCCACCTTCTCCTCCATCAGCTCATCATGAGCCACGAGGAAGTCCAGCAGGCGGCCGTTGTCCAGCCTGGAAACACACACACACACACACACACACACACACACACACGCACACGGCATCACTATTCTGTCGGCACAGCTGATTAGCTGATGAACACAGCGCCTCGCTCTCCTGCCCGCCGGCCGCATGCCAACACTCTTGATGCTCTTGTGTCATGTGCAAAAAGGTGGGCAGACTTCTATGATTTGTTCAAACAAATTCCTTCCAAAAAATTAAAAAACAAACAAACAAACAAAAATATCTGTGTTTCCCCCCAGAATGTCACTTTCCAATAACAGCTTTAATCTGCACTGTGATTTGGGTGGAAAAAAAAGAGATATAGGTTTATATAAACCTTTATTAAAAATATAGGGTTTTTTTTGGGGGGGGGGGGGGGGGGGGGGGGGGGGGGGTCGTTTTTTGGTTAATTTTTTACTAATGTTACGCTGGATCACTCATCGTCATATTTTGATAATTATAAATATAGTTGTATAGTTTTCGCAATTTTCCTGTAATTTCTTTTTGCCTTTTTATTCATTTATTTTTTTTATACTAATCTTACAGTAATGTTTTTGCTAATTTGCAAAAACATTACTCATATTTAAAAAAAAAAATCATCTCATCTCATATTTAAAAAAAAATCATCTCATATTTAAAAAAAAAAAAATGGTTTTTTTGAATTTGCTCAGGTTTCATTGTTTAATTTTACTGGTAATTAAGTCACTAAATAGTCCTGGTCCAAAAAAGTCACGATGTTCTGATCTGAATGTTCACAACTGGCACCAAAACAGTTTTAAATTTTCTACTCAGAGTCATGGAGGAACCTGGATCCTGAACATGAAGAAGAATCTCTGCGCCCACGCCACCAGAGGACCAATCACAGACGAGCTGCAGTGTGTGTGTGTGGGTGGGTGTGTTGTTCCCTGTGGTACTCACAGCTCCAGAACCAGCATCAGACAGGTGGGAGATTCATAAGTGTCCAACAGCGCCACCAGCTGGTGGTTCTGTACGTGGCCAAGGATGTCGGCCTCGTGAGCGACCTGCTCCTTCTTCTGCATCTTCTTACTCACGAACTTCACCGCCACCTGCAGGCCAGGACGGGAAATCAAACGCTTTACAGTCACTGCAGTTTGAATTACAAAAACCAAAACAAAGGGTGATGAATGAATGAATAATTCACTGTAAGCTAAAATAAATCAACAATTCACTGCAGCCTGAGCTTTAACGCACAACATGTGGAGGATCAATCACGTCAGATCGATCAGTAGTGGATCAATAACTCACCTCTTTCTTGGTGTTCTTGTTGAGACACTTCCTGACCACAGAAAACCTTCCTCTGCAGAGAGAGAGAGTGGAGGTCAACACACAGCCAGTCACCACACACACACACACACACACACACACACACACACAGACACACACACACACACACACACACACACACAGACACTTACCTCCCGATCTCACAAATCTCAGAGAAGTTCAACTCGAAGTTTTCTTTCCACTGGACCCCTGTCCCGTCAAAGGCAGAGCCTGCGCACACACACACACACACACACACACACACACACACAAGAGGAGTACAAATGAGTATAATAAACTTTATATATACAGTTTTTCTTAAAATGTTACAAGGTTCTTTAAAGGAAGAAAAACAAGAGGAAGCAAAGAACATGCACAGCTGGATTTCTGACATTTTGGATTTGGCACTACCTGATCTGTATGTGCTGCGACTGAAGCAAGATGTCTCACTATGTGTGTGTGTGTGTGTGTGTGTGTGTGTGTGTGTGTGTGTGCGCGTACTGCTGGGCAGGGTGACCATGTTGGAGGGCTGGGAGGGCGGGCCGACCCCCCAGCGGTTGGAGGCTCGGACTCTGAACTGGTAGTGGCCGCCAGGGATCAGACAGTCGATCTGAACACACTCCTCCTTGCTGCTGGACGCCTGCTGCCATAGCAACGAGTCTGAGGGGGCGGGGCCAGGGGGCAGGGAGTGAGAGAACGAGAGAGAGGTTTAGTGTGTGTGTGTGTGTGTGTGTGTGTGTGTGTGTGTGCGTGTGTGCGCGTGTTATCCATCATACTGAATGACGACTTTATCAGTTTAATTGATTAAATGTATCAAATTTCAGGATTCTCGCTCACCATGATGTCACCAGGACATCACCCTGATGTCCCTGATGCACCCTGAAGTTTCCCTGATGAGATACCCTGCTTACAGGACCAATGGAGTCCCGTAATTTGTTAATAAATGTAATACAAGATCAAATTCAATAAAATCATGTATATATAATTACAAAAAAATTGTAAAACATTGGATTTTTGGTTAACAATGATCCTTGTGGTCAAGAATTAATACATTTTTTTTTTTAAATAAAACAGCTGATTGGTTCCACCACTGTGTATACATTTATCTAATACAGAATATAAGTAAACAAATTTTATTTTTAATATATACATATCTGGGTAATAAGATTTTAGCTTGAAAGATTTGATTGTTAATATAATTAAGAATCAAGTATATTTTACTCTTACCTGGGTAAAAAAACTAGCCTATTTTGTAAAGATTTTTAGATTTTTTTATTTAATCAAAGATTCTGTATTATAACAACATGTCATGAGGTTGGTAACAAAAAAAAAAACGCGTGAAAAATGGTTGAGAAATAAATGAGTTAGGATTTATTTTAATTGTACAGGCATTGTCCACAAAGGGAGGGATGCCCCCTTTGCAATGGCCGCCGCGTAAGCACGTCGCTCAGCGTGCTACAACAGAGCAGTGACGTATCGAGCTTTCTGTCTATATCTGTGGGTGAATGGGCTAAAGAGATGAATGAGCCAGACGGGAAGTGGGACCCTCACCTTCCTGTCGCAGCTCCACCGTGTAGCTGCTCACAGCGCAGTGGGCGCTGGCAGCCGGCGGCGGCCAATGAAGAACCACTGCTGTGCTGCTGGCCTCTTGAGCCACCGGCCTCCCAGGGGCTGCTGGGATACCTGAGGGGGTGGAGACACAAAGAGGCTTTCTACTGAATCCCTCAGGAGCAAACTAGTTTTCCCTCTGCTGAGCCCGAGCTGCCTCTCAGGGAGCTGCAGATCCGTCACACTGAGCGGCTTTACACAGAATCAGCGAGAACTGCCCAGTGCCCTGTGATGTTGATGTTCCCTTTAATGAGTTACCTTGAACTTTAATGGAGGCGGAGGAGGAGGCGGAGCCATGGTCATTAACTGCAACACAGGTGTAGATGCCCGTATCCTGAGGCATCAGGTTACAGATCTTCACCAGGACGTCCCCCGTGTCCCTGACAGGAGACCAGTATCATGTTATTCACTGATGATGTCATTTCCTCAACCTGCCTCGTCTACTCCAATGTAATCTGTATTTCCCAGAATGCCTTGTGTGGTAACTAACTGATCATGTAAACATGTAAAAGAACCCATTTTCATTCAGATATCTGGGGGTCAGATGTCAAGGGTCCCCTCGCATGACATACACTACATGGACAAGAGTATTGGGCCTTACCTGTTAACCAGTGAGTTCAGGTGTTTCATTCAGTCCTGTTGCCACAGGTGTATAACCTCCAGCAGCTAGCCCTGCAGTCTGCCTTTACAGACATCAGTGAGAGAACGTCTGGTTCTAAAGAGCTCACTGAGTTCCAGGTGCTGCTGGAATAGTGATGGAACAGGAAGCCACCGCTGCAACAAGTCAGCTGCTCAAGTTTCTTCCCTCCTAGATATTCCACCATCAGCTGGAAGTGGGATTATTGCAAAGTGGAAGCGTTTAGGAGCCACAGCGACTCGGCCACCAGGGGGCGGCACCACGTAAAGTGACAGAGCGGGGTCGCCGAGCGCCGAGGCTCATAGTGCGTAAAAGTGTCCAACGCTCTGCTGCCTCAGTACCTGCAGAGCTCCAAACCTCCTCTGGCATCGACATCAGCACAGAAACTGAGCGCCAGGAGCTTCATGGCCGAGCGGCCGCACGCCAGCCTCACATCACCGAGCACGACGGCGAGCGGCGGACGGTGTGCCTTAAACCTCGCCGTCGCCGGACTCTGGAGCGGCAGAAACGTGTTCTGTGGAACGACCAATCAGGCTCCTCTATGTGGCGGTCTGATGGACGAGTCTGGGTTTGGGGAACGCCAGGAGAACGTTCCCTGCCTGAGCGCATTGTGCCGACTGTGCAGTTTGCTGGAGGAGGGGTCACGCTGTGGGCTGGTGTTTCTGGGCTCGGCCTCGGCCCCTCAGCTCCACTGAAGGGAAATCTGAACGCTTCAGCTCACCGACACATTTTGGACAATTCTCTGCTTCCAGCTCTGTGGGACCAGTTTGGGGAAGGAAGGCCCTTTCCTGTCCCAGCATGACTGAGCCCCAGAGCACAAAGCAGCTCCATAAAGGCGTGAAGGGGTTAAACAGAGCTAAAGTTCATCTCTCTCTCTCTCTCTCTCTCACACACACACACACACACACAGACAGGTACCTGATGGTGATGGTGAGGCGGCTGCTGCTGACCAGTGCGCTCTGGTCGGGGCCCTTCAGGGTGACCGAGGGTCGGGGCCGGCCACACACTTTACAGCAGAGAACCACCGTCTCTCCGAACGCACACACCACGTCGGCCAGGGGCACCAGGAACTCTGGAGCCACTGCACACACACACACACACACACACACACACACGTGTGCGACACATGTCTTGTGTTTAACAGTGAAACAGGTCCAGGATTTAAAGGCTTAATGTTTATAAAACTGCTCTCACCTTCCTGGATGAAGTTTGGGTTGAGGAGCTGAAAGGAGACGAGGTCAAAGGTCACAACAGGCCGTTTATAATAACATGTTTGATAGCACAACGGGAAGTGACATCATGAAGTGAAATCAGCTCTACACAATAAAAAAATCTGTTTATTTTATTTATAGG